>NC_056741.1:481787933-482012933 GCF_019279795.1 Protopterus annectens | reverse complement strand
TTAAGTAAATCAGTGTTGCAGTACACACTTCCACCCTTCAACCTCTATCTGCTGACCACTTGCCTCTCCCTTGCTGGGTTTAAGGGGTAGAGTAGTTTTTTTTCTGCAGACAGTCCTCTTATCTCCATCATCCCCTTTCTGCCTCCTATGTTTTCCTCCTCCTCACTTAAAATTCAGACAACTGGGAAGGTCATGCTCTCCTCAGGAATCAGACAGCTCATTCACTACTTACAGAAACCTGAAGATGGTGATGATGGACATCTTTCTTATACCCTAACGGACAGATGCTGATCTTTAGAAGTTCATCGGCTAACAATGATAATAAAGACTCTTGAGACCAGGCTGGACATGGGCTTGTAAGGCAGGAAGACCCAAGAATCAGTACTGCAACACTGATCTACTTGAACAGCTACTAATACAGTAAGTGGGACACAACTATTATCCCAATACCTGAAAGATATAGTTCTGTCAAGATAGTACTTGAGTGGTCTGTGGACATCCAAGGTATGAAGTATCCTGTCTTCTTCATTTTTAGGTTTAGGAAAGAAGACAGGGACATAGATAGTTTGGCTTAATGTAAATTCAGATACCACTTTAGGCATAAATGAAGGATTAGCTCTCAAAGAAACTCTTTCCCTGTGGAAAATGAGATGGGGTTGACTCAACTTCAGAATATGCAGCTCAGTGCCCTTCTTGCAGACATCAGAGCAATCAGTAAAACTGTTTTCCATGTTAAGAACCACAAGCCAGCCAGATTAGCTGGTTCAAATGGAGCTAAGTATTAGCTTCTCTAATACAAAATTAAGATCTCAAGTAGGGGCCACTAGTTTTCTTGGAGGCCTCTTATGCAAAATCTCTTTTAAGAGCATTTTAACGTGGGAATGCATTGAAAAAGAAGGATCCGTGGGCAGATATGCTGAAATGGCTGATAAATGAACCTTGCCAGAGGATTAAGAAAGGACATAGGATAGCAACTCACACAAATATTGTAAAACCAGAGAAAAGCTAGCCCTGAATGGTTACAGTTTTTATTACTGGCACCAATTAGAAAACTTTTTTTTTTCCATTTGCTAAAATATCACTTCTAGTAGCAGGCTTTCTTGCCTTGATTAATACCTGCTGCACATCTCAGTAAACAGGTGTCTAAAGGTGAATTAAGAGCCTATCATCCAGGCAGTCAACTGAAGTTGACTGGGGTTGAGGTGTTTCAAACACTGGGACCTCTTCACGTTGTTACAGACTACATCACAGTCATGTAGTATATCAAATAGCAAGGTGGAACTAGGGGTACCCCCTTTGCATACGAGCCATGCTACCTTATTTACCCTCTGCACAGGCCACCAAAAGTTGGTCTGATCTCTTTGGGAAGTTGGTTATATGGAGATAATATCTCAGTTGTCAGTGTACATCTAGGGAATGCAATATTATTTCCCCTTTGTTTTCAGGATTTGGAAAGAACACAAGAAAGAGAATGGATTGTTTTAAGGAAATTTCTAAAACCACCTTGGAGATAAATTAGTGATTAGTTTTAAGAAGTCTCTTTCTGCGGAAGACTAAATATGTCTCCTTGCACATAAGGGCTTGCAGCTCATAAACATGCCTGACTGAGCTGAGTGTCAAAGTCAGAGTTGTTTTCCAGGTTAATAGTTTGATAGGGGCTGAGGCCACTTGTTCAAGGGGTGGTAAAAGTGAGCTTTTCAAGTAAGAAATTCAGATTCTAGGGCATCTGGGTGGCCTGAGGTGTATTATCTCCTTGAGAATTTGTTTCATATGAGGGTGGGAGCAAATAGCTGGAGAAATTGGGACTGGTACCAGATAAAGTGAAAACATTTTTTTTTCCATTTTGCTAAATGTTACTTTCAAGTATTTGATATCCTAGCCTCTTTCAAACTGGATAAGTAAGATAAGGTAGATGGAGTCAAAATCCAATCTTCCAAGCTGTGAGCTTGACAGTTCTCAGACTGGGATCCATTACAGACACCTTGTTCTGGGTGAGAAGGTCCACAATTAATGGTAGCATTTTGGTCTTCTACTACTGACTGCCAGTTTAACAGAGAATCAATGTTGTCTAGACCAAAAAAAGAGCAATTAGAATAATTTTGGACCTGTCTGACCCAAATTTTAGAAGTATCCTAGGTATAAGGGATACCAGTGGAAAGGCATATATATGTCCACTTAAAGGAAAGGCATCCTCTCTCCATGATCCTATCTGCTGAGCCCTTGAGCAGAACCTGTTCAGTTGTTGGTTTTCTGGTGAGGCAAAAAGATCCAAGTCTGGTACTCCACACTTGTATACAAGATCCAGGAAAACGTCTTTTTTAACATCCAATTATTGGGATACAGGAAGGTTCCACTCAGGAAGCCTGCCAGCAGGATGTCCTGACCCGGGATGAGGGACATTATGGTTGTTACAATGAGTTACTGGGCAAATAGCCAGAGATTCATGGCCAGTGTGCATAGGGGTAAGACTGCCCCCTCCTACTTGTTTACGTACTACATGACTGTGGTATCATCCATCTATATTTGAAGAGTTCCTAGAGACAGCCTTAACAGCTAAGATGACTGAAATCATAGGATGATAAGTTCATAGGCAAGTACTAGGCTAGCTGCCACTGTGAGACATTTTAAGCCTAGTCAATTTCTCTTCTAGGGGTGAGATCAAATCCTGTTCTTTGTGGCTAAAAGGTAAACACCTTAACCATTATACCAACACCCCCTAACCTCATCTCCTTTAGTCCTAAATACCCTGCATTCTGAGATGTTCTAGGTATCCCCCCCCATGTCATGTCAGAACTGTCTGCTGTGAGGGTTTGTGCTGACTCTGCCAAGAGGATGTGTGTCATTGGGTTGGTGTGAACACACTTCTCCCACCATAGGATATCCTTTTTTTCATATATGGTAACAGGCAACATGGCTTCCAAGGGCTGTAGATGATGAACCCATTTGTTTTTTAGGAACCACTGAAACCTCCTCGTGTACTTTCGCCAAGGGGATGATTATAATGCAGGAATCCTTGAAGCCCAGGGCTTAAAATTAACTTGCCGAGACGGCAATGCTTGGAGCGCAGGTCTCTTAGGCATTTTCAAATAAATGACTTTGTCCTCTCAAAGGAAAGACTTCTGTTGTACTGAATCTATGACAGCCCCCAGAAAAGTAATTCTGGTGCATGGGTGAAGGTGTGACTTCTGGATGCTGAGGGTCAGGCCCACCTTCTGAAAGCAAGCCATGGTGATTTGCATTGCTGTCTAGAGTTCTAAGGGAGACTTAGCCTGAATCAGACAGTCCAGGTAAAGACAGATGGGGGGTAACCATTTGAAATGTATGGACCAGCTAGAGTGAGTTCTGAAACATGAAGAATGAATAGCAGAAAAATCGGACTTACATATGCCAAGTCTGAGATAGCCATTTCACTGAATATTCTCTTTTTTCCAAGTTATGGTGATTTCAGAGTTGGTATATACCAGTCTGGGGGGGAGGGATTGCTCCCTCCATAAAAGAATAAAAAAAGAAGAGTTATGTTCAAGATTCACTCTCTCCTGAGTTTTCAGACTTTTTTTCTGGTCTGTTGGACCTCAACATTACAAGTGTCGACATTTCAATAGGTAGCCTAAATATGGACTTCTTGTGTCCTGCAAAAGTAATAACTAATGCCAGACATTTGCAAAAAACTCCTCGACCAGCAGATTAACTGAATGTTAAGGCACACAACTGCTAATGCAATTACGCTGCCAGAAAATGCAGGTATTTCCTATGTTCCTGGGTCACAGGAACATGAAGATAGGCATTCTTCAAGTCCAGAGTCACCATCACTGACCCTTGTAAGATAAGGGGTAGTAACTTTTGTAAGGTTAGCATCCTGAATTTTGGAATCAGTAGAAACTTGTTTAGTCTTGGGAGGTCTAGAATAGTCCTCCAGGTACCTTATTTCCTGGAAACAAGAAAACGGTGACAGCAAAACCATGTGTCATCTTCTTTTTTGGTTATTCATTGAATGGTGCCCTGTAGTATCATGTCTTTTAGAATGGGAGGGCAAAAGTTTTTCTTGGGATAAGGGGCATCCCTAGAAAAGGAATTTTTCCAAAATTGGACAGCATAGCCTTCTCTTCTGATTTTCAATAGCCATTTGTCTTGAGTTGAGACTTCCCAATGATGACAAAAGGAGGATAGTCATCCTGCTAGACAGAGGGGGTAGTGGGGATGGGGTGGAATTTGAGAGGGCAAGGAAGTACTGGGTATAATTACAGCTGCTCCCTGGGTGTAGCAGGAGGTTTGGATCCCCAGGTCTGGAACATTGCTTGTTTGACACTTTCTCTGACATTTGGATCTTTTCCCCTTAGTTTGTCTGGTCTTTTCATGTTTAGTCAGAAAGGGCAAAGACTTAGAAGGGTAGTTCCTAGTGTATCTGGGAGTGGGAGACATGCAACATTTTTTGATAGATTTAATCTGTTTAACCTTCTTATTCATAGATTATTACTAGGCTAAAGACCTGGGGGGGGGCTTTCTAAGCCTAGCCAAGTTTTCCGGAAAGAACAATGATGTCCTGTATCCAAATAGAACACTGAGGGCCAGGCATTTATAAGCTACCTCTGTCTGTAAGGGACATGGGTGCCAGGTCTGGTGCAAATGTCCTATTCCCCATCCACTGGTCTAGGTTGTGCTTAAACTGGGTAACTGATGAACTCAGCTTCACATGGATGGTAAGCCTGTTTCCTAGGACAAGAAGTATCTGGGACGCATATCTGTCTCTCCAGCATGTTCTGTTTACGTCAAAGACCAAATTCAGGCCCCTAGACCTTGTATTTCTGGTACTCTTTGACTTATGAATATATAGAGAGTCAATGTGTGGTGTTTGGGGATGCCTTATAAGCCAAGCATAGATCACCCTTCAGGAATCTACAGGAGACTGAGTACAGGAAAAGGGCTTTAAGGCACTCTGCATAAGGCAAGTTTGTTATAACTTGTATTCTTCTTGTAAGAAACCTCTGAGGTCACTCTAGTTGCTGTATATGCCTGGTCAGGTACATACCAAAGGAAGCATTGTACCCTATGAATGGTCAGACAAGGGTGGTGAACAATGGGATAGTGACCTCTTTGGACCTAGATGCCATGCCCTTACTTATAAGCTGCACAACACAAAAGGATTTCCTCACCACTGTGGCCACCTGGTAGTCAAAGGTAAGGCTACTGTCTATGCGTGTACCTAGATCCCTGGCCACTCGGTCGACTCTTAGGAGTGTATTATTGACATGGTAATTAGCAGGGATGGATGCCATTCTAAAGGGTATGATTATGCATTTCTTAGCATTGAGTTTAAGACTGTGGCTTTGGCACCATTTGTTAGTCAGCGATAGACCTTCTATAAGAACACTATTGTCTACAGTGGAGTCTATGATTACCCCCAGCTTGCAATCATCTGCAAACTTAGTCAGCCATAAACCTTCAGCATTTGCTTCCTTTTCAGAGAAACAGATGCCAGAAAGAAACAGGCTTAGGGCCTAGTACTGAGCCCCACGGGAGTCTGCCAGTGACTGGTCTCTTGGTGGAGGTGGCCTCACCTATTCTGACCTCGTCGGTACTATCGGTGAGGCAGCTTGCTATCCAGCAGGTGATAAAAGGGTTTATACCTGAATCACTGAGCTTTTATATTATGCCCGAGTGGGGTATTGTTATCAAAAGCCTTGGCCAGGTTGAGGCAAGCTGAGTGCACAGTCTTACTTTCATCCAGTGCTTTGGTGACCCTCTCAAAAAAGTTCAACAGATTTATTAGGCATGAACTTCCTTTAACAAAACTGAACTGTGATGGGTCCAGCATTTGCAGGTTACCTATGTCCTCATTTATCATATCCGTGATGATTCTTTCCATGGCCTTACATATGAGGCTGGTAAGACTTATGGGCCTGCAGTTACCTGGATCAGTGGCTGGAACTCCTTTGTGCAGGGGAATGACTGTAGCCATCTTCCATTCCTTGGGCACAAAACCTGACTGAAGGCTCTATCTGAAAAGTGATTCAAGTGAACCAGAAAGGTCATGTTTCATGCTATTTATTAAACATCCCAGGATGTTTTCAGGGTCCATCAATGGTGTTTTTCGCAAATATTTGTTCAGCAAAGGGTCCAAAAAGGAACTCCTTGTTGGGGGGGGGGGTCAAAGAGTTCAGCTTTTACTTGGTCTGAGAGGGGTTGAGTTCTCAGCCTGGCATGTCTCCAAGTGCAGCTGCTCACAATGATACAGCTATAGCATCATAGCCATATCTGAGTGAGTGAGTTTCTGGACATCTGGAGAGTGACACTGCGCAAGTGCTGGATATCCCACTGAAGGCTCTTGTCTTGGATCCCTTCTGCTTTGGATTTAATTTGTTTCTGTAGTGACTCAAAATTTTTGAGTATGTGGATCTTGAAGTTGAGAGTCCTCATAGCCAGAGTGGCTGAATTATAGTTTTTAACTTACCAAATCCATCCATCAGTCTGCATTCCGTATAATTCTGTAAGGGATTACTGGATGCATGCAAAGAGGCTCCTTTAGAATATTCTGTAAAAAAAAAAAAAAAAACATAGATGGATTCAATACTGGGTCTTTATAAAGGTGCTTATGGGATTCCAGTGCCTTATAGAATTGGTCAGGTTTCCTAGTAGTAGGGGGTAGGGAGTCTGGGTGAAATTATATGTCCTTGAACACCTCATCTAATACTACATGAATTGGAGGTACTGCCAATGGTCTAGAGATGGGAAGGGTCAGAAGATCTCTACAGTGAGTTTGAGCCTTGGAGAACTTCCTAGATTCCCAACTGAACACTTCCTTCATCATATGAAAGGCATCTCCAAACGATAATTCTTCAGGACGTAAAGCTGAGGATAGGTGTCATCAGACTCAGAATCTTCAGAAACCTGAGGGGGAAGGTGCTCCACAAAGGCTAATTCCTTCTCTTCCTCCAAATCTGAGGAATCAGAATCTCCCTGGGGGAAGTGTCCCTTTTTCTTTCACCAGGGGACATTCCTGGCACAGGAACCATTTGCAGGGTGGGCTGCCTGGTACTAACGAAATCCATGAAGTCTTGGGGCAGCCTAACAAAGTCCTCTGAAGACACTTGAGAGGCAGTGGGCAGAGATAGCAATGGATGGGGCAAAACCTGAAGGACTTTTGGGTTGGGTGCCTAGGTCTTAGGGGAAGTGAATGCCTGCCTCAGATTGCAGGATGATGGATGTGACCTCAGTCCAGTTTCAGGGGACATCCACTTTTACAATCACCAAGGGGATACTGCCCTCATCATCGGTCACAAGTACTCAGGTGTCGAAAGCTGTGGCTTGCTCAACAGCTTTAGATGCATTCAATCTTGGTCTGGTATCAGACTATGAACTATGGTCCTGAGTTGCTGTGGCCTTAGCAGGCATCGGACCGGGGGGGAGACGGGTTGCATAGACGCCTCTCCTGTTTCAGCAAGATCATGTTTTATTAAGGGCCAGGACAAAGAAACGTCCTCGGTGTCCTCAACATCCTTCTCCTTTGTATGCTCAACTCTATAACTGCCTGGGAACTAGTGGACACTGAGGTGTGTGAAGGGCCTGCCCTGTTAAGATTCCATCTGTAACTGGAGGGACTTGGCCCTACACTCAACAGGTCTTGAGTTGAACCTACCACAAAACTGACAGCTAGCAACATCTGACTGACGGCCTAGGCAAACGGGCCAGTGACTATGGAAATCTTTGTGGGGAATCTATTTCCCACAAGAATGATTTAATTTTCTTAAATAATAATAAGAAAAATTCACAAGGAAAGGAGGAAAAAAGGTCCCATATGGATTACTTAGATGAGGCATCTGCAAACTCTAGTAATTCAAACTGATCACAGAATGATGATGTTAAAGCATGCATTGTGGAACATTGGACTATACAGCAAGAAAGAACTAAAGACGGTGATGGCTTACACCCCGTTTATACCCCAACATCCAGACACTATTCAGCACAGACATCTGCTGGCTGCAGGATGGTTAAAAGACTGCAGCATTTTGGGCTAATTGCGTGTTTCTGCAATACTGATTATGATTAACATCTGACAGTGTAAAGCCAGATACAGAAAATTTTAAACATGTCTGAAAAGTTTGCCAGTGAAAATGTGATAGCAGATAACTTTTAAGTCTAGCTTTATCATGAAAGCTAGCAAAGGGACAAGAGGTAAGAGGGCCTACAGGAATACATTTTGAATTTTGGGACTTATAGGTTCATAGGTAGGCACTAGGCTATCAGCCCAAGGGCCTACGTAAGACTAGCCAGCAAGGTTCCCTGGCTTATGCCACCCAAGAAAGTTATTTTCTTGTGCCACTGTCGAGCAGAGACACAGAAGTGATCCCCGGGGTGTATTTCCTATTTCCCATCCACTCATCAAGATTTTACTTGAACAGTGCTAATGAAGAACTTTGCTTGACATAGATGGGTAGCCTGTTCCAGAGTATGGGAAGTCTCTGGGACAGGAATCTATCCCTCCGGCATGTCCTGTTTATTGTGGTGACAAGGTTTAGGTCCCTAGAGCATGTAGCACGGAAAGATTGGGATTTCTTTAGTTGTAGCATGTCCAACAGCTCTGGGTTTGACATAGCTTTATATGTTATGCAGAGATCACCTCAGAGTAGGCAATATGTTACGTAGTAAAGCTGGAGTTTTTTGAGGCGGTCAGTGTAGGGCATTTGTTTGAGGCCAGTAATCTTTTTTTGTGAGGTACTTCTGTGGCTTTTCCAGCTGCTGCAGATGTCTTGTGAGGTACATTCCAAAAGGGGCATTGTACTCTATAATGGGTCTAATGAGTGTTGAGTAGAGGGGAACAATGACCTCTTTTTTCCTGGATGAGAACCCTTTTATGATGAGGTATGCCACGTAGAAGGACTTCCTGATTACTGTGGCGATGTGACTATCAAAGGAGAGACTACTGTCCACCGGGGTCCCAAGGTCTCATCACACATTCGGTGTTAAGTAGATTGCTGCCTATGTGGTAGTTCATGGGTACAGAGTTTTTACCAAAGGGGATGACACTGCACTTTTTGGCTTTGAGCTTGAGGCCATGGCTCTGACACCAGGCATCTGTCTCAGCGAGGCCCTTTTGTAGGATGTCCACATCATTTGGGGACTTGACTATGGCTCCTAGTTTGCAGTCATCTGCAAACTTAGTTAGCCAGAGGCTTTCTGTGTTAGCCTGTACTTCAGAGAAGTAGATACCAAACAGGAGAGGGCCCAGGACGGAACCCTGTGGTACTCCACATCTTATCGGTATGCCGATATGATTGAAAAAGGAGAGGTCTAGCACAGGTCTCCAAAGTTTCCTCTTTCTTTGGCACCAGAAAAATTCCCAAATAAAACTGTGTACCCATCTATCAGGCAGGCACTTCCTGAAATAACATTTGTTCCAGGAGTGGAGGAAACAGGGTTATATGCTTTTTAAGGCAACGGGGAATCTTTTGGAAGGAAGGGAGGAATTCCCTTTGCCAAGATTATCCCTGCTGAATCACTTTCAGAACACACTTGTTTAAAGCATTCTGGTGACACAGAGAAAATGGGAGAGATTGTCAGGGTGTGGGTGGGGGAATAATCATTCTGCATTTTTGGACTGTGCTTTATTTTGAAAGACTTTCCCTTTCTTTTTGGAACCTTCTTTTCATTGCTTTTTAATATCCTATGAGTGGAAACATTAAAAAACAGATTAAAGCACAAACAGTTCACTCAAGCATTCATGGACTCATTTCCCCTGTCACAGTGAAACAGTCCACAAAAGTAAGTTTCTGAACCAAAAGCATATAAATTAAAAAAAAAATACAAGTTTTCCTCAGAACATTAAGTTAATAGAAGGTTTTCCTCAGTAGGGAAATTCTCTGCCCAGCCCTGAAGGATTCCTAGCCAACTGTCAGTTTCATGAAGCCTGCAGAAGGAGTACACTTTCACAGCAAGAAAGCTCTGAAGCTTTTGGCATGCTGTCTTTTATATAGGAACTCTGCTCTAGCTCCTGGCAATTAGAGCAAAAGGAAAAGCATCCTCAAGCTTTGAAAAACTGGCCAGTTGGTCATACAGCTCAGGCTACTGCAACAATGACAAATAGATCATCATCATTAAACACCTTCGAGTATGTAGAGTTACATTTCCGATTATTCTGTAAAGTGCATGAACATTACCCTCCAAGTTCTGTGTACAGATTAGCCCTCTTGTAGAGCCGAGGTGATCATTCCTAGGGCATAAGGGCAGCACTCCCACATCTTAATTACATCTTGTACTAGCAAGGTTTTGTCTGTTTTCTTTCTGTGAGGTACTCCAGCCTGAAGGGCTTGCTCAGCTTAACGAGGAGCATACAAGCCTGTTATCATCTTGTTAAACCAACTCAACCATTGCTCTCACCTAAAAGACTTGACATCAATGAGGGACTTCACCACAGTTCTAGCTCAGAATTTGCTGGCAGGGTAGCACATTGTAAATCAGGCAAACTGCTCAATCCATCAACAGAGTGGCATACGTGATGTGAATTACACCTACAATACCAACTAGTATTACAACTGGACTAATAACAGGCAACTGTCACCATGACACAAGTTCTGAATGTATAGAATCAAGTCCACTCCATCAGAGCATAATCCAGTGTTGTTTGCAGTTTTGCCACAGGATTAATTAACTCAACACCACCCCTAATAAGGAGACTATAAAATCATATCTGCTTTTATTGAAGAAACCAGTTTTAAAAATGTGGTGAAGCAATTAATTCAAGCATTTTTGGCCCTAATGGACAGGAGTGGAATGCCTTTCAAACTCAACAAGAGTTAAAGAAAAAGAATGGAAAAACAGACATAACAGAGACAGAGAGACACAGCTGATAAACTATACATTTCCAATTGCAAAAACAAACTTTTATGGCAACTAAAAACATTAAAGATGCAGCATAAAGTGTTATTTTGTAAGAACACAAAAAGGAAGAAAAGAAAGTACGTTCTACTTGGCTAAGTGTGGTGGTGGACAAGTTCAATGAAATATCTAGTGACAGGCCTCAGAGACAGGCAACTGGTGACATCCTTTTCTTGCCCTCCAGATTTGAAGTGTGAACAAGGATACTGGCAAGGTTTCATGGCTCTCATGTCTCCCTTCCACATATCCTCTGACACAGCAGATGGGACAATGGCACAGGAATAAATGGACTAATGGAAAATAAAACAAGGGTTGATGACCAAAAGCATATGAGAATGGCAAAAAACAGAATAAAAAGGAGGCTGGGGTTATACTGGAATATTAGTCCTCTGACTTTGCTTCTACGATTCCAGATTCTACTGTGTCTATTTATGCTATCCCTGGGGACACTCAGGCTTGTAACCTTGATGTCTGAAGGTCTGCCTCCTTTTATTACTGATCCTTTTGGGCTGGGCAGCAAATGGCTTTTTGGTTTTAATCAACTTGTGAAAGGAGATGATCTTCTATACTCTCACCTTCAAGTCAGTTTTGTTTACCTGCCAAACTTGGGCAGGTGAAGGAAACAATGAGCAATTCTTACTGCATCTAAGCAGGCATGCTGAGATGTGTAACCACATGTCTCTTCAATGCCACCCCACAACATCATGGTAACTGACAGTCAGGTTCTTTACTACATAATGGATTTGGAGGAGCTTAGTGTTTTTTGATCAGGATCAAGGAGGGTCCTCAATGAAATTCCTCTAATTCTTCAAGAGTATCCAACATCTGCAATGGCATGAACATAAATGTTACAACCCACCTTACATTATATCTTACGTTCTATGAAGTAGACCTCCATTACTACAGAAAAAAGGTTCTTCTTGGATGCTGTCTGATCCCTTGCCAGAAACACGTTCAAATTCCTGGGTATAAGCTGAAAAACATTTTCCCTCCAGAAGTCAAGACCTTTTACCAACATGGGCAGGCTAGAGTTGGTGGCAAACACAATACTAGTCATTTGCAGACACTGTCATGGTGGAAGTGATCACTGATTGCCGGTTCAAAAAGGAATAGTCTACCTAGGACACTTTCTAATTAACCTATGAACTTTGGGAGGCAGCTTTTTTTGGACAGTTCCAAAAGGACTTCATGACTGACTTGAGGCCCAACAGCAGTGAAGGCAGAACATTCTGACAGGATAACAGGAGGTCTAAATAGACTACCATCTCTTGCTTCTGTCATTGATGGTGCCCTGAAAATCCATGAGGTCATCAGCCTTTTGAAAAAGATTAACAAAGGCTGAATCTTCAGGCATGGATGGCATGCATTGCCCAGAAACAGATCAAGAGCAAAAGGATACATTTCTCAAGATGTGAACAAATTCTGCCCCAACTCTGCTCTGGAATCTGATGGGTCAAGTTTGTAAAGTAAACAGTCTGTCTCAGTTCCACAAAGGTGTTGATATGCACTGAGTCAACTGCGCTAAGGTGTCCCTCTATGAAGAAAGTGGGCAGACCTGCTGGAAAGCCAATATTTGCCATATGCCTGGTTAACCTAAGGAACTGCCCTTTGAACACAAAAGACTTTCTTGAGAAAACTGTAGAAGAAAGACCATTCTTTTGTACTGCCTGACTGTTGTCACCACTGCTAGGAACATCTTTAAGAGATTCTTCAAAAGACAAGCCTAAACAGACATGACTGCTTTATTCACTGGAAAGTTAACTCCCTTCCCTACTCCTGTCTTTCTGACTATTTAACTCAAGTTGACTGATTTGATTGACTGATTTTTTGACTCGTACTTGATTTTCTGAGTTTTTTCATTTTTATCATCTATTAACTTGTCTATACTGTACTATGTAATTATGTAAGTAAATTTCTTAGTAATCATTATGTACTGTAACATGCATTTTTTACTATAAATATTGTAACTTTACTTGGGAGCTTTTCTCCCTGGGTCTCCTCTGAAAACGGGTTATGTTTTTGCCCAGTTGGATGCTACCTGGTTACCAAATGTAAATAAATAAACTAAATAAAGGGGTCACAGTGTCATCCCATTAATTTGTCTTAATGATGATGACGATGATAATAAGGGGTACTTGAGAAAAGAGGATGCCATATAAGGTCTCTTCATCTTCACTGGATGATACCAGGTTCTGGAAAATGGTTCAACCTATTGCTATTTTTTTTTTTTTTGCCCCTGCTGATTGCTGCCCCTCTGGATTTTGTTATGATTCAGTCCTTTACTGCAAACGGAAGGCAGACAAAACACTGGAAACTTCCGAAATCCACAAAATATGCCAAACGTCCGTTAAAACAATCTGTTTATTAGAAACTAATAAGCTGAAGCGCTTTTCGTTTTACACGAACTTCATCAGATAACACTGAATCAAGTGATACTGTTTAAATAGTATCTGTACTTAATCAGCTGGTACATTAATGAAAAACATTAAAGGGATATGCTCCATATATTAAATTCATATTATAAATTTCACAATAATTACAAATTTCATTAAAATCACTGAAACTATATTATAGGTTCATAGGTTCATACTAGGCTATCTGCCCTGGGGCAATTATAAGCCTAGCCCGATTTTGTTTGGCTTACGCCACCCCTTGATTTGAGTATACTGTGCCCTTTTTAAGGTTTAGTTTGCTGTGCCTCTGTCTAATAGTGACACGGAAGTAATCCCCGGGACAAACCTACGATCCCCCATCCACTCATCAAGATTCTTCTTGAAGAGATTCAGTGAGGTGCTCTGCCTAACATGAATTGGAATTCTATTCCAGAGCGAAGGGAGCCTCTGGGTTATGAATCTGTCCCTCCAGCAAGTTCTATTTATTTCAGTGCTGAGGTTCAAGTCCCAGTGTGGCTCTAAGGGATTTAGATTTACTGAGGTGGAGCATGTCCATTAATTCTGGATTGGACATAGCTTTATATGTCAGGCATAGATCGCCTCGAAGTAGGCGGTATGCAACTGAGTAGAGCTGGAGGTTTTTTAACCGAACAGCATATGGCATCTGTTTGAGTCCCTTGATCCTCTTGGTGAGGTACTTTTGGGGTCTTTCTAATTGCTGCAGGTGTCGGGTAAGGTACATCCCAAAAGGGGCATTGTATTCTATGATGGGCCTGATGAGGGATGAATAAAGGGGCACGATTACCTCTCTTGATCTAGAGGTGAATCCTTTCATGATGAGGTGGGCTATGTAAAAGGTCTTTCTAACCACTCTGGCAATGTGGTTGTCAAAGGAGAGATTGCTATCAACTTGGGTCCCCAGATCCCTAATTTCTTTCTCTGTACCTAATGGGTTACCACCTATGTGGTAATCTGTGGGCACATTGTTTTTGCCAAAGGGTATGACTATACACATTTTGGCATTTAGCTTTAGACCATGGCTCTGGCACCAGTTATCCATCTCTGTGAGACCTTTTTGAAGGATGTTTGTGTCAGCTGGAGAGTTGATTATGGCACCTAGTTTGCAGTCGTCTGCGAACTTGGTGAGCCAAAGTCCTCCCACGTTGGCCTGTACCTCGGAAAAGTATATACCGAACAAGAGCAGTCCCAGGACAGAACCTTGTGGGACACCACTTGTGACTGGTTTCGAATCTGACATGGCTCCAGCAACTCTCACTCTGTGGTTAGCCATACCAATATTAGAAAACAATTTAAAAAGAGTTTAAGACAAACAGCAGCAACCAAGAAAATTCTAAAAAAGTTTTTTAAAACAACTATTTAAATTTATACTCATTTATATTTATACCTTTTTATATATATTTAAATATATATATTTTTTGAAAAACAGCAGCTAAATCCCATTTGCTCGTATTTTAAAGGGATTGTACATATAAAGATACATAATGAACAAAACTACCTACGGAGGCTTTTAAGTTTTAATATAGCCATAATTGAACACATATCATTGAGAACCGGCCAGTTATATGCATATAGTCTGATCTGCCATAACAATTCCTGCCTTTCTAATTCTATTTCTATAGGTCCCCCTCTTATATTAGGTGTTAACTGGTCAAGGATCCAATATTTGAATATATGTGTTAGATGTTCCGACACATGCTTGGCTAATGCATTTTCTTGCTTGACTTTACTTATGTTGTAAGTATGTTCGTAGATTCTGTCTCTTAGTCTACGAATAGTTTTGCCCACATAAAAACATGGGCAGAACTGACATTTAGCCAAGTATTCCACCATTTTGGAATTACAGTTAAATCTACCCTTACTTTTTAAATCAAAGTTGTTAATAGTTATTAAACTGTTCACTAGAATATATTTACAGTTAGAGCAGGGGCCACATTTATACATGCCCCATCTATTTTTGTTGTTATTACAGCTATTAGTGTTTTTCTGTATACCCTCCAAAAGCTCTTTGAAGTTTCTATCTCTTCTGACTGTAAATTTGGGTGCTTCCCCTATTTTCTCTATTAATTCTTTACTCTCCTTCAAAATATTCCAGTTTTTAGATACAATACCTTTCAGAAAGTAAAAATCGGAGTTAAAGGTCAAAGTAAGACTATACTCAAAAAGTAAGGTTCTTTCTCCAAATATTCCATCTATGCTGGAGTCATTATTTCACACATAGAGTCCCTAGAGGTATTTACTATTGTTTCTTGGGTTTGTGTTTCTATATTACCTCTCACAATTGATCTATAAACTCCCCTATTTCTCTTCCCTTGGACTTCATCTATTATGTTATCCAACATAGTGTTTGGATATGCTCTTCTCAGAAACATATCTCTTAGATTATTACATTCATCTCTTGAAATCATTCGCGCTGCCCTAACTAGTTGTCCCTTGACAAATGACTTTTTTTGAAACATAGGGCGAGCACTTGAATAATGCAAGAAGGTATTAGAATACAATGGTTTCTATAAATTCTAGTTTCGTACTTCTTCTCGATGTTATTTTTAATCAAAAGTACATCTAAAAATGGAATTTGTTTCTCTTCAAAGTTATATGTAAGTTCAAGGAAGTCAGTACTTTCATCCAAATACTTTACCAGGTCTTCAGCCTGGTTTTGATTTCCCTTGAACAATATAAATATATCATCCAAATATCGAGTATAATAAACAATTTGGGAATTTATATGTTCTTTATTAAATATATAGTACTTTTCCCAATAGTTCATAACCAAATTGGCAAAACTTGACATGCAGGGTGAACCCATTGCCACTCCGCTCTTTTGATGGAAAAAATTGTTTTTAAACGTTATATAATTATGGGCTAGTACTATACTTAATAATTCCTCAACTAGCACTAATTCAGATGAAGGTGCACCTTTTTCTTTTAAATTCAAGATTATCCACTCAATACCTAGATCTTGTGGTATTGAGGTATAGAAGTCTTTTACATCAATTGTGAGTAGGTTATTATATTCATCAAAGCTTATATTATTAATCCTTTCTAAGAAGGACCAAGAATCCTTACTTATACAGATTTCAGAACTTACATATTTCTGAAGAATCCTATCTACTACCTTGGCACAGGCATAAGTTGCGCTATTCCTGCCATCCATTATTGGTCTGAGGGTTGGATTACTCAGATCCTTATGTATTTTTGGTACCCCGAATATAACAAGTGCAATAGGTGATGGCATTATTAGATAGTTGTATTGCTCTACATTAATTCTCTGTGCTATACATAAGTAATTTATATAAATTTTGATTCTGTTATTAGCTTGATTATATTCATTAATGGACACTACTATAGGATTCAGATGTTAACATAAGTTCAATTTTATTTTCATAATCTACCTGGTCCATGAAAACCAGACCTCCACCCTTATCTGGCTTCATGATACAAACTCTAGTTTCTTTCAAATATTGTATCCAAGTTTATTCTTCATTTGTAAGGTTATTCTTACTTCTGCTATTTTTTCTCAAGTAGTCCATATGCCTAAAATCAAGCTCACACATTTTTTCAAAAATATATGGTGAGTTATGCAATGGTGGATTGTAAGTACTTGCAATTCTAAATTCATTTTTATCCATTCTACTCATATTGCCTAACAAAACTGCCAGATTCAACTGTCTCACAAACATTTTCAAATCCAGAATACAATTCGTAACATTCAGTCTTTTAGTGGGAATACATGTGAGGCCCTTAGCCAATAAATTAGCTAATTCAACTGGGACATATACTGAAGAGTAGTTGTAGATGGAAAAGTCCCCCTCAGAATTTGTGATAATCAGGGGGATAGTATCTGGAACCATTTGATTTATTTCCATTTGTTGTGTTTCTTTCTCTGGTTCCGCTTGTTTTGCATTCTGCCCCTCTGAAAACCCTGTTGATTATTGCCCCATTGATTGTTATTATGCTGATAATTAGGTTTAGATTGATTTTGTAACAGGGGAATCTTGCACCTTTCCCCAATACACACACACACACACACACACACACACACACACACACACACACACACACACACACACACACACCTCCTGACAGTTACCATCACTGGCTTGGGAATACCAAGTCCACGTCCTCCAATCCAGTGGCCATTGGGAATGTACAGGTCTCCACTTACACAGCAGCAATTGGCTGACCAAGACCACTACCTCCCTTCCCTGGGCTGAGCCAGCTGCTACAAATCTCTCACCTCTACCATCCATCCACATCACAGAGCTAGTGAACCAAGTATTCATTCTGGCCAGATTAAGGAATCATTGTTGGTCACATATGACTTGTTCACCTCTCACATGATCACATTGCCTTAAAAATTGTCTAGAATACTGGGAATTGAGATTTCTGAAGTACTTATAAAAGTTGTGAACATAAACTGAGTGGCTAGCATTGAATCTTAGGGTATGTTTCTGGCTACTACCAGTTACATATTACAGTGTTAACATTACAATAGTGCTTTAACAAAGTCACAGTATGTCATGCCTTCAAGGCTACTACTTCTATACTGCACCTTGCAACAAAGGGTTTTACCAGATAATGCAGTTTGCTATACCCTACCTTATATATCCTATTTTCAAATACCCAGAATTCCATTACTTCATGATAGATAATACCACACCAAAAAAATGACAACTAATGCAAAACAACAATTAGGTGACAGATACTAAAGAACCTTGTATTAAACAGTCAAATCTGGTGCCTTGGCTTATACCTTTAAAGGTATACATAAAGCATGAAAAGTTGTGCAGATTTTAATAATAATGTTAAAACAATCAAAATCCTGCGAAAGAAAACAACCAACCATGCAACCATTCAAAAATATTTCCACGTTGCTACACACCTACTTATTTAAAAACTGTCACCCAGAGTAGAAATTCATGCCATATGAATGCAAAGTGTTGTATTTGCATAATGTTTGTAACAGGTATAGTGACAACCTCTTGTCTCTATCCCAAACTAAATAATGTGTCTGACACACAATAACAGCATGAAAAATTCTTTGGCAACATTCCACAGCTTTAGCTGTTAACAACTTTTTAAACTTTTGAATGTCAACAACTTGTATCTACACCATACACTGTGGAAGTACAAGTAATGGCAACAGTCTGGAATAAGAAGCCACACTCTTTTAATTCAATCATTTCTCCACTTTTGCCTTACATATTTGAGTTTTATATTTTTTGAAATATCAGAAAGGGATGTCAGTCTCTCATATGCCAACATCTTCATGGCAGTTTTTAAAGATGAAATCATCAACTTAAATATTTTAGTCAAAATTTGTTTTTGTGTTTGTGCTACACTAATGGTTTACACTTTATACGCAAGAATAAGAAACAAGATTTTAATGAATTTTGATATTTCTTTTTGTTGCATCACCTAAACCCCACCCCCCAGGACTAGCTTCAACCTATGATCAGGCCCAGTGAGGAGACTGAACCTTCTTGGGACAGTGTCATACTGCTGTTGAGGGGTGTTTTCTTTTAAGGCTTAATCCCAACCCCTGCATGCATCCATACTGTCCCAGGATGCCACTGACTTTACTGGGTAATATCCATGTCTTGGCATTGTGAATGGTGAAATATATTTTTTAAAATGAACACATTTTCATAAATTGGGCATTGAAAGCCATACACTGTGGGGCAAAATCTGAATGCATAATAAAGAAATTATTTAATAGTTGTTGCCCATTTGTTACTTTGAGATAGATATTAGTACACCCACTTAACATCTCCTATCACCACTGACTATCCTCTTGTCCACTGAAGAGCAAGTATAATCCTACACACATACTACACATAAACAGACAACCACTACCTTTTGTATAGATATGATCTTTTCATTTTGGTTAGTTAGACTGGTTCAGTGATGTCAGAAAAGGTGTGATGTGTATGAATGCACTTTGACTATAAGGACTACAAACTCAAACAGTAATATCATTGCCGTAAGTGTGCAAGGACTGACAGCCGGTTCATTTTTGATATTGTCAGTGAGCTTACTCTGCCTCTAACTTGGTAAGCATGACCAGCCGAGTCTATCAGTCAGGCCGATCTATATTATCACATTCAGATAATCAGTCATATCTGACCTGCACAATATCATGCAACAGCTTGTACTCACCTATCCTGCTTTCCATGACATAGGTTTCAATAATTGCACTCTTCCTACAGATGTCTTCTGCCATTGATGCACAGCTCACCTCCAGATGCTTCACCTTCAAATAAAAACAGATGGTTTATTACGTCCTTTCAGACAGTTACAACTATGACACATCAAACAAATCACAGAAACCATGATCTCCACTCATTCAAATTTAAATATGGCAATATTCACGGATCTCATTTTTCAGACGAAAATTTAGACAAAAATCTTAAATTTCTGCACTTCTTCCAGATTATCTTGTAGCACAGTGTCATCCTCGATCATAAAAGAAACTCAAAGCAAGCAATGTACCTTTGCTTGTTCAGCTTTCCCCATTTTTCCAAGAAACACACAGTGATCTCATTCCCAAGTAGAATATCTATTAATTATAAAAAACTCTCATTCATCTTCAAATTTTATATTGGCAACCTGAAAAGAATCCATAAAAAGGCTGTTTTCATCTCTCTCTCTCTCTCTCTCTCTCTCTCTCTCTCAAAGCAATACATTTTATTATAGTAAAATTTTATTTTTATTGAGAAAGACCTAATTACATAGAAAGGCATGTCTTATTGCATGAACTGTGGCAAAAAAACTACAGAAATTAAAACTCATGTTGTTACTATAACTAAGTGTATTTGTTGTCCATTTTCATTCTTCCTCAACATATGGGTTTGGATCTGATCCTCGGATCTGACTCGGTCGTTTATTTCAGACTTAGGATCCAGTTCTCGAGCTCCTCCCTGTACACATAATGTTCTGCTGCATCACCAAAGCCCCAGATCGAGTTTTCTGCCCAATCCCCCATAGCATGAACAGAGACAGGAGATAAAGGAAAAAAAAATGACAGGGCTCAAACCTGGAATTGTAGGTTCTATTACAGTCCAATAGGTCAATCCAGAAGCTTTAGATGGGGGAGGGAAGTTGAAGAAGAATGAAAATGGACAACGCAGATGCTTAATTATGGTAAGAACATAACTTTTAAATCTGATGCTGTCCTTTTCATTCTTCCTCAACTTATGGGACAGAGTCCCCAGCTACGTTGGCTCTTGGGTGGCCCTCATGGAAGGATGTTCCAGAGCACTGCTGAACAAAAGGATGCTCTATTTCTAGAAGTAATATCCAATTTGTACTAAGAAACAAAAGTAAGGGGATTGGACCATGTAGCTGAAGTACAAATGTTATCAATAGATGTTCTGAACCAAAAAGCAGATGAGGTTGTCATGATTCTGAGTGACCCTTGGGAGGCCTATGTAATGTTATGTCTTTTTGTGAATAGATCAAAGAATTGCAATCTGTCATCCATTTGGCTAGAGTGACTTTAGATACTGGATAATCTAATTTTTTGAAGAAAAGGAAACAAAGAGCTGATCTGATTTTCTGAATTGTTAAGTTCTATCACGATAAAAACATAATTGTCTGTGTACATCCAGGAGGTGCAGCATGCATTCTCCTTTACTGGTAAAGTCTGGAAAGAAGACTGGTAAATGAATGGATTGTTAATGCTATTTTCTGAAGCCACTTTAGGTAAAAAAAAGGAAAGATTAGTTCTTAAAGAAACACTGACTTTATGAAAAATTATGTATGGAAATTTGGCAAATAGAGCCTGGAGTGTGGATACTCTCTTTGCAGAAGTGATAACTACCAATAAAACTGTTTTCCATGATAGAAACTTCAGATCAATTTTAGCTGAAGGTGCAAAGGGTTTTTGAGTTAATCCTTGCAGCACCACTGTAAGGTCCTAAGGAGGACAGGGATCTTTAATTGGAGGTCTTAAAAGAAAAATTCCTTTTGTGAAAGCTTTACATAATTTCGAAGTCAGATAACCATGTCTGTTTCCAGTATGAAAATTGGAGATGGCTGCTAGACAAAGTTTAATAGTGGAAAAGCTAGCTCCTTACTCAAACAGCATATTCAAGAATTGTAGAATCACAGCAACCAGGGCAGAAAAGGGGTTGATGTCTTTAATCAAAGCCCATAGAGAGAATTTTCTCCATTTACTGCTGTAAACCTTTTTGGTTGATTCTTTTTGAGAAGCCAAAATGACATTACGTACTGGAGAAGCTTGGGCTGTCTATTACTGGAAGTGGAGAAACCGTGCAGTTAGTCTGAGGGCTCAGATGTTGGGATGTTGTGATCCTTGATGTGTAGGACAGGAGTTCCAGAGTGGGCTCCAATATTCATGGAAGATAACGAAGATGAGACTGGAGGACGGGGAACCATACCTGTCAAGGCCAGAAATGAAAAATGAGGATCACTGAGCTCTTCAGCATGTTAGCTTTCTGTAAGAATTTGGGAATTAGGGGAAGGGGGATGAGTGTAAAGGAGACCTGGGGGACAAGTAAGAATCAGAGCATCTCTCGGTGACTCTCCCTGAGAAGGGATCAGAGCAAAGAACTTGCTGCACTTGTTGTTGAGGGGAGTGGCAAAAAGATTGCAGCAAAGACAGCCTCAATGCTGGAAGATCATCTCTGCCACAGACTGATTGAGAGATCAATTATGGGCCATTAGAATGGATCTGTTGAGCTTGTCCACTAGCACACTGGTTTTCATAGGAATATGCGTTGCAACTGGAAAATGGTCTGAAGAGATTGCCCATTCCCATACTCTCGTGGCCTCTCTGCACTGGAGGTAAGAGCAGGTTCCTCCTTGTTTGCTGATGTACCAGACTACAGACATGCTGTCAGTCTGAACTGTAGTAGTTATGAAGTGAAGAGCATCTTTAATGGCCTGCAATGCTAACAGGACTGCTGTCAGCTCCAAGATGTTGATATGCAACTTGGTCTCTTGGGGGGGGGGGCATGTACCTTGGACAATTGTTGCCAAGAAATGCCCCCCACCCCAAATGAGAAGCATCTGTGTTCAGTGTGGCCATAGGTGATGGAAGGACAAAGGGTCTGCCTAGATGTAGATAGTTGGACTGCATCCACCAACTGATGTGTCTTCTGCAAACTGGGGTAAGCCTAACTGGATAGGATAGTTGTTGGTACAGAATGGACTATTGTACAGCTAGTGTCCATTATAGAACGTGCATAGAAAAGTGTGCCAAAGGGAGTAACACAATGGCCACTATCATAGAACCTAACGCTTGCAGTACCGATCTTGCCAGAGGAGTTGAACGAATGAGGAGAAAATTTACTTGACTCCTTATCATAGCATACGATGTTTGGGTAAGGACAATGTTTGTTTTGTTGAGTGGTGATGAACTCCAGGCTCTGCACTGGGTTTATATTTGACTTGGCATGGTTTATAGTTACGCATAAAGAGTTGTAAATATGGAGAAAATAGTCCCTGACATGTAGAAATAGATGCTTGGAGGAGGTGGTAAGGAGCCCATTGTCTAGATATGGAAATGAATGGAATCCTTTGAGTCTCAAGTGAGCTGCCACCACTGCCATGCACTTGTTAAACATCCTGGGTGCTGTGGCGAGTCCAAAGGGTAGGGCTATGAATTGGAAGTGACAGGCTCCCAGCAAAAAGCGAGGAGGTCTTCTGGATCGCCTGTCTATTTTGATGTGATAGTACGCATCCTGAAGATCAATAGTGCACCTCCAACTGTCCATGCGAAGAAACGGCAGAATGGACTGGATCATGACCATCCCAAATTTTGCTTTCTTTACAAACTGATTTAAATTGCTTAGATCCAAAAAGGTCTCAGGTCCCCTGTTTTCTTTGGCACTTAAAAGAAGCGTGAATAAGTTACGAATCCTATCTGGTCTGAAGGGACCTTTTGGATGACTCTTGTCTAGCAGCTTACAAATCTCTTGTGCTGCTGCCTTCCTCTGACTGGGTGAGATGTTGGGACGCTTCTTCCTTTTGGTAGGAGGAAGAAAGGAAAATGGTAAGTAATAACCTCTGGATATTATGCTTAGCACCCAAGAATCTTGTGTTATATTTGACCAGGCATTTGGGTGCAAGGACAATTGACCCCCGACTGCCTCCAGAGTTGGACAGCTGGGCAGTGCTTCGGGAGTACTGGAAAGGCTTGCCTGAGAAAGAATCCTGGAAGTCCTGAATTTGCACTCCTCTGCCTCTAGGGTGACATCTGCCATTGAAATTTCCCCCCTCTGTTTCTGGAGGAATTGACATAGCTTGGATGTTGGAAAGGACCCTCAGATTGGCAGAATCACATCTTCTTACTGCCTCTTTGATTCCTAGAAAAGGTTTGTTGAGGTGTAGAAAGATTGATTCCTACAGCAGAGAGAGTCTTTCAGTCTTTCTCATTGTTGGTCAGTGTCTCTCTAACTGATGGCCCAGAGAAGTGCTATCAAAGGGGCATTAGTAAAAGACATCTTAAAAGGTTCTGCTAAGTCACATAGCCACATCCAGGCATGTCTCCTTAAGGCAATACCAGAACCGGTTGCTTATGAGGTGCCTTCAGCTGTGAGAGAGAGATCAACCTCATTGAAGCATTGGCTATAGACAAAAGAATAGCCAGCTGAATAGATGTTCTTTTGAAGTCTTCAGCAGACATGGACTGTGAGACAGTATCTGAAAGCTCCTCGGCCAAACCTCTCTGAAGCCGAGTGAAATGTGTCACGTAATTTATTTGCCTCAGGGCAAAAGCTGCAGAGGCAAAAACTTGCTTTCCAAACATGTCCAATGCTATAGACTCCTTCTTAGAAAGATGGACAGTACAGCTCTTTTTTGCTAGCTCCTTCTTGGTGGCTGATGCCACCATCACAGCATCTACTGGGACCCCTTTGCTCCAGTGTGGTCTGTTGGAGGGGGGTGCCAAAAAATGATTGAGTCTCTTTTCAATTGATTCAATAGTGTCTGGCTCCTTCAAAGCCTGATGGGCAGCTAAATCAATAAGTTCATCTGCTGGCGGGCGGGGGGTATGGGACCCAAGGTATAGACTGACCAGAACCAAAAGCCTCCAAAAATACCAATTCCTTTGGTGAGGGGTTTTTGGAAGACCAACCACTTTTCTGTTTCAAGATCTCTAAGATATTGCAAAAGGAGATGTCGGCAGGTGGCATCAAAATTAGTATCCTCTGTGACAGACTCCAAAGGGGAGTCAATGTGTCTCCTTTTACACATCCCACACAGGAAGTTCATCGGAAGAGGATGTTCAAGTGAAGTCTTGGGAGACAGAGGAAGTTCCTCCACAGGAACTGTCTGGACACTAATTCTGGTTGTCCTTATGGAATAGGCCTGTGCGACTCAGAACTAGGACCCAACAGCAGACAGGTTGTTGGAGCAGAGATATGACAGGGCAGTTCTCTTGGACAGAAAAGGCTCCTTCTACCACCTCAAAGGTTGATGGACTAGAAAAAACTCAAACCTGCCTCCTCAGAGCTGAAACTCCCAAGGAAAACAGACCTGGAACCTTCCTGCATCCAAGCCTCGGGGGCAGAACCAGATCCGAACTGTCAAGGACCAAGGCTCCAAGAGGAAAGGAAGGATCTGACAAAATCAGAGCTGAGCCCATCCCCTTGGATCCAATGCCTACACTTCAGCTCCAAGACCCATTCTGATCTGATGGCATCTAGGCAGAACTGGTCAAGGAAATACAGTCGAAGAAGCCTTCTTTGGATATGACACCAGACCAACTGGGGATCTCGGATCCTGGGACTCCGAAACCACTGGGCGGATTGCAGAAGTAGGAAAATATGGCTGCAGAAGTTGTAGGCATAGTCAAGGATCCAGTAGTGGATGGAGTTGTTAAGACCCCCATCTGAATTTGTGCTCTAAGAAACATTCACTTTCTATCCACGTCTACTTCTGACAAGCTCCTGGATGACCTACAGGAGGAAGTGGAAGAGGCCAAGAGTGTTTCTTGGGTGTCTGAAGCAACCTCAAAGGTGGGATAGGAGAAATGGTCTTTATAGCATACTCTGGTGTAGTGCTCCTATACATAGTACCCTGTTTAAGATCCAGGGCTCTAGGATCCGAAGGTACAGGGACAGGGCTTATTGTAATGACTGCAGAAGATAGTCTTGGATCTGAAGGCTTTGGATCCGATGATCCAGGCTTAGGATCCAAAGTCTTTCTGGGCTTTTAACGAGGTTCTGAAGAAGACCCGGGGAGGACTTCAAGGAGAGCACTTCCTATGCTCTGGGAGAGCTGATTTACTATGTCGGGGGGGGGGGGTTTTGAGCCCCTGAAGTAGTAGTAGGTAAAAGTCCTCTCAATATAAGTTTATTGCGATGATCCGCTAAGGCCCTGGGATTAAAAGTCACACAATTCTTACAATTGGTGTTCAGATGATCAGCTCCTAAACAATACACACACTCCCTGTGGGCATCCAAATTAGGGATTTTATGCCCACAAGAAGTGCACTTCTTAAACCCTGTGGGTTTCTCCAACATGGCGACTGAGAAAACAACACAGCAATAACAGGAATAAAGCAAATAGTAACAGCAAGGAAAAATAGTAAGCTTTTTTTTGTTAAACACAAACTAACAGCAGAGAAAGTTCAAAATACCAACAATGGTAATAGCCAGATACCCTTATAAGAAGGGTAGAAAGAGAATACCATCAATGGTAAAGTAGAAAGGGGGGCACCTAACGGCAGTGACAACTTGAAAGAAAGGGAAGGGAGGAAATTTAAGTAGAAAAATGTCCAAGACAGGTTTTTAAAACAAAAACTTTACTACTACTTGCAAATAAAAAAAAAAAAAATCGCTCAAGAGCTAAGGAAACCTGCATCTGTTTGCAAAGGTGGCAAATGAGATCTGAGGCTTTGGTGATACAGCAGAACATTATGGGTACAGGGAGGAACTCGGGAGCTGGATACTAAGCCTGACATAAATGGCTGAGTCAGTTCTGAGGACTGGATCTGAACCCAAACCCATATGTTGAGGAAGAAGGAAAGGACAACATCAGATTTATTATTATCTCTATGTAATAAGAGTTGATGTTATTGGCAGATAAATGTCATAACACAAGCAGTGGTAGCAGGAAGCTGTACTAATGAATTATAAGTTGCTAAAATGCACATAAGTTACCTGGCAAACATGCAAATACAGCATCCACTTCAGCTAGACAAAACTGTAGCTTATGACAAAACTGAAGTCCTGATCTCATAATTGTAACAAAGTAAACTAGTGCAGCAATCAAGGCATACAGAAAACAAATGTAAACTCAAGTTCAAAAAATTTCTAACTGTGCTCAATCTATTAGTAAGGACAAATTTCATTTATGTACCCCCGCTGTTTATCTTTCTGGGAGTACTTTCAGCTAAGTTGTCACTCAAAAGCCCAACGGCATTACACCTAAAGAACCTGCACCAACTACTAAAATGCTTGCACCGCACTCCATGGTTGCATATACCTGCCAATAAATCAGTTTCATCTACCAGATCAATATTTTCTTTGCTGACAGCGAAGAACAGTGAGCAAAATAATGTCAAATCTGCAGTGAGCAAGAAATAAACAAAAGCCTCACTGGTCTCTCTCATTCTTACAAATAAACAACATAAAAGTAAGTAGGTAAGTCCATGATACACACAAAAATAGGAAACCCATAAGGCTGACAATTCTCATACACACACATAACTATAGCCCAAGTAACAAGGTGATACATTTTCTCCAAGATTTTTCTCAGATGCCCACATTCACAGCCTGGCCCACTAATGCCAGTGTCAACTCTGACAGTACAACAGTATATAAAAAAGGAGGAATGACTCTGTCCTCTCCAGTTTCTTCCACAAGACAATTTCATCAGATGATGGAGGCTTGAGGAAGAAAATCCAAATACCATAACCTACTAGGTAGTCCATTTTGAAAAATAAGGAAGGTGACTGGCAGGATAGACCTGCTGGCTAAGATGTTCTCAGAGATTTGAAGTAATAATATGGTATACAGGTTAAACAGTTCTCTTCAAATCAGTCTCACCATGTTCTTATTTAAAACAAAATGCACCTAATAATACTAGTTGACAGAACAGGAGGGAAATAAATGAGGAAAGTATGTCAGTTAGAATGACTAGGCCAAATCTGGACTGTTGTATCCAGGCCACAACACCTTTTAAAAGTTACAGCATGGAAGAACTCTTGCACACATGTACCGTTAAAACAGAATGCTGCCAAAAATAGAATGTAGTTTTATGAAAACAACGTGTTCTTCATATCTTTCTGTTATACGTTTTTTATCCTCACATATGTTAAACATCCAACTTTTCTTATCCGTAAATGCTTTTTTCATTCCCTCATTTCAGCAAACTTTAGCACCATGCATCACCTTGAAGAAGCCTCCCCCTTTCTAGGAGGATTCGACTTGTTGGTACCACATCCCATACCTGACTTTGTGTGTGTGTGTAGGGGAATAGGTGGGTGGTGGTGGAGTGAAACAAACTCAGCCACCGACTTGTCAGCGGGCTTTTCACGAATGCAGTATTCCCAGAGTTAGACTGCATGCTCAACCATGCAGCACGAGTCTCACATTATGACCAGTTTAAGCATTCAGTCTTCATGCTCACCTGAATGTGTGACACAGATGCCTGGGGTTAGCCTCTGTTTTCAAGAAAAGGGTGCTCTTGTCAAAAAAAAAGTCTCTCAACACTATTCTGTAACAGCAGTGAAGGATATGTGGGGAGACACTAAAGTTTAGTTAGTGACTAAACGAAATGTAATACAAAAACTGAGGAACTGGAAGCTCTTGTTTATGGATATGGATAGCAAGATACAAGCAGTGAAAATGTTTTTAGTCCCTTTAGTTTTGTATACAGGTCAGGTATATTTGTATCAACCAGAGAAGTTGCAGACAGCAATTAATAAAGAGTTGAAGAATTTTTATCTGGGAGGGAAAAAGGGCAAGTGTCAAATGGGATAAGTTAATCCTTCCAATAGAACAAGGTGGCTTAGAACTACCAGATTTCAATGGGTATTTTAAAGCTACACAGTTATGGCTCATATAAATAACTCAAGCAGAAAGCAATAATTCAAAACAGAAAGGGATGATGATGAAGCAAGGGGGGGACTCAATAAATAAGTAGAAGAGAGTGGGATTCTGGATGCAGACCCTCAAGGAGAATAACAACAGCCATACTGAATATTATATTCATGAAGTAGCAGAAAATATTCTAAGAAATAAGCCACCCCTTAGGGGTGGGAGGCTGGCATAACGGTTAAGGTGTTTACCTTACAGGCACAAGATGCTGGGTTTGATTCTCACAGGGGGTAATTGGCTAAGCTTAAAATGGCCTAAAAGGGCAGTTAGTCTAGTACTAATCTATGAATCTATGAACCTATGAACCACCTATGTGGTAATTTGTGGGCACTTTGTTTGAACCAGTACAAGACTATTACACTGACAACCAGCAGACCTTACCATGGCTGTGGGGGGTGCCCTACACATGTCCCAGACCTCTGCATGGTTGCAAGGTCTACTCATGTGCACATTCCTTGCAGAGCACAAACTGCTGTCATTATTGCTGTGGGGTCAGGGTTACGTCTGCCACAGTTACTTAACCTGATTGTGTGCAGCTACAGCCATGAGGGTGTTGTTTCACACATGTCCCAACTGTAGGCCGTGTGTCCTGCCATACTTCTCATCCCTGTGGACACATTGCACATTGACAGGATGTCATCACAATAAACAAAACATGCTGGAGGGATAGGTTCGTTACCCAGAGACTCCCCAGACTCTGGAATAGACTGCCCATACATGTCAAACAGAGCACCTCTTTGGCCCTCTTCAAAAGGAACCTTGACGATTGGACGGGAGAAAGGAAATTTACCCCGGGGATCATGTCAGTCGCCTACTAGACAGGGGTCCAGGGAAGTAAATAGTGTGGGAAGAAATAGCCAGGAAATTGTTAAGGCTAGGCTTGTATAGGCCCTAGGGCCAACAGCTTAGTACCAACCTATGAACCTATATTCTGCCAACAGGGATGACTGCAATTAGGGGTACAGAGAATAGGCAAATGGAGAAAACTGGCAAATGAACCATGGCACTGGGGGCAAATAACAAAAGTGGGAAACGTAATAGGATGGGAAGAGGCCAAGAAGACATTTGAACTGCAAGCTAGAGACTTCTTCCCATATCAGGGACTGATAACAGAATGAATGATGCGTGAATCCTAAGTGAAAAACATGCTCTGATAAAGTTTTTAGCTGAGTCTAGAACAGAAGCTACTGTTTGAAAAGGGATAATTTGTACAGCATATAAAACAGAGCAAGATAACTATAAGAATCAATCAGAGGAGGTTAGAAAAGATTGGGAAGAGAACGTGGATAAAAAGGTCACAAAGAAATAATGGGAGGACATACGTACAGCTCCCAAATCTGCAGCAAAGTCTAGAAGATTTGGGGTTTTTGCATGGAAGTGTTTACATAGGTATCTGTATACCATAAGCAGACTCCAAAGAAATTTTCCTCAAGTAGATGGCAAATGTTGGAGGTGTGACAGGGTACAAAAGAGGTAACTGGGAACATATGCTTTGGGAGTATAATGAGTTGGCAGACTTTAAAAAAAAAATCCCTAGAGAGTACTCTGTCAGAAACATTGCAAGAACAAATGGGTATAACTAAGAAAATTCTGTTTTTGAGCTGGAAGCCAGGATATGAACTGCCTATACATACTAAGGCCTCTAAGTTTTATTCTGATGGCAGTCAAAAAATCAATTACTAGAAAATGGAAATCAAAGTCTAAACCAACAGTATTTGAAGTAGTGAGTGTTGTAACAGATATAAAATGATAGAAGCAAACTACACAAGAAAAACCTTGGAAATTGTGGGAACGATACAAGCAGAATAATGTTTTGGATGAGTGAGGTTTAAGGAAAGGCAGGAATTGAGCATTATAACACTGGATGGATGATAATTCTATAAACGCATGTACGTGATATATAATGTCTGCAACTGTGAACATGTTAACATGGTTTTCTTTTATATAAATGTATGCTTGCCTATGTCTTAAGTGATAATGCAATAAAGGTGTTAAAAAAGTCTCTCAATGCTTTCACAAGGCAGGAGAGCAGGCCACTGGCTGCTAAACTGTACCTGTTCTGATCTGCTGCTTAGTCACTGTGTTATTAACTTAAAAGCATCACAGTGTAGCATAAAATCTCTGTGCCAACAAGTTGGTCATATTCTTTACATCACTGTTTAATGAATGAAAATGCAATAAACTGATTGTCTGTTTTGCTACTAGGTTTCTTGCCCTGTCTTATGCAAAGGAAACTAGAACTTATTTAGATTTCATCATACTGCTAATCACATACTTCAATGTTTGTTTAACAAGTAGCAATAAACAAAGCCTTTCCATTACTGATACATTCTAGAAAGCAAGGTAGATGCTGAACAGGTCACTTTAACGTGGACTGCTATACAACTGCACAAAAGACAATGCATCAAATGCCATACTGAATGAAAGAAAATACTCAACATAACCTTTTGCTTATGTCCGCTTGGTTTTGGGGGAAGTACAAGCAAACACATTAGTGCACATCAAGGAACGCAAAATGCCCCACATGCACTGACCCTGGTGGCCAAACCCACTATTCTGTCAAGTATGATTTATCATACAATTTGTCATTGCAAAATTGTTCAGTGCTGGTTTCACTGGAAGGGAATTTTGTACTTGTATGAAGATGCACTTTCTCTGGAATAAAAGAAAAGGGTATGTAGACCACATTGCTTAAACCATTGAAACTGTGGGCAAAAGAAGTTTCCAGCAAGAGTAGTAATATAAGACAGTAAGTGCTATTTACAAGAAGCTAAAGGTTCCAGTGACTAGCTTTCTGTAGAAAAGTTCAGGCCCAAAAATATATCTGTGTTTCACAAATTCATACAGAGGTACAGGACATGGGGTTCAGGAGGCCTTTCAGGACACTAGCTCAATTTCCCAAATACCCCAGATCATTGTTTTGAGTAACCTGCGCAGAATCACACAGTGGATAAATGGAGTCTGAGGGAATTAAACCTTGGAGTACAGGAAGAAGCATTTTTACAGCACATAACTTTAATATTTTCAAAACTGTCAGACTTACAGATACCTTAAAATCTAAGACACCTCTCAAGAAGGCCAGGATGGCATCCATTTATGGCACTGACTTCCCATCCACTGATGCAATAAAAGCCAAGATAGTAGAAAGGTAAGTGCTGACTGTGGAATACCACAGACCAAAATCTGATGGTAACAGTAGACATTCCAGGGTAAAGCCATCCTTTAAGTTGAAGACATCAAGCCTTTAGAAGCTTTCAAAAAAGTGAAATGTTATCACCTGGCTAATCAGGAATTCCCAGTGGCTTATCACCTAAAAGACAGAAGGCCCTGGAACACAGCTTTACACTTAGTCAAAATGGGTCAAGAATATACTTTCATAAATAAAGCATGGAGTCTAACAGCCTTCAGGACTGCGTACACGAGCTAACCTTGGCCTATATCAATAAGTTCTAAAAGTGGTAGGAAATGATATAGAAGGCTGTTTTTGTCAATTACTACTGTAGCAGGAACTAAATGTATCTGCATAATTATGGAGGATGTTCTGACTGCTAAAAAAAGACATACTGGATATGAGGCAAGTAGAGGAGACATTAGATGAAGAGCCTCTTCCAGTGGGGGGATAGTTATCTAACAAAATCCTATGCTTAAAAAAGCAAAGACACAGAAACTGAAATTTTCAGCTGTGATAAAGTAATCCAGGAAACCGATAAAACACCTACTGAATTACCTTATATGACCTTTCCCCACTTATAATGACCCCAAGTTCTCATATTAAAGGATATGGCTTTAGCATTGAGAATGCTTGGGAGATGCTGAGCAATAAGTGATGACTGTTTTCTACTGCCCTGCTTTAAAGCTTCAAAAGATAGAACTGTTTCCTACTTATATTGTTGATGCAAGCATGCAGAACTGTTTAGTACCTGACAGCCGCTGAAAGGATAAACCACATAGTTCAGTGCCATTATTTTCCCAAAACTTCCATCACATTTATGCCCAGGTAGCAGTCCTGAGGGGCCAGGAGCCCTTGGTCCTCACACTAATGATACACGTTTAGTTATTTATTTATTTAACATTTGTTGACCGGGAAAGTCCGACTAGGTTCCACAGATCCTGTTTTCAGCGGAGGCCCGGGGAGAAATGCTCCAGACGCATGTCTTTAGAATGTGGGAGGAAACCGGAGTACCCGGAGGAAACCCACTCAAATGCAGGGAGAACATGCAAACTCCGCACAGAAGGCACCCCGGCCAAGAATCGAACCAGAGAACCTCTTGCTGTGAGGCGACAGCATTAACCGCTGCACCACTGTGCTGCCCATACCCACCTTTCCCCACTTATAATGACCCCAAGTTCTCATATTATATAATATAAAATATCAAAGCGTCTGTATGGAAGTTGTGGCACAGTGGTAATCAGGGAATTTACCCTTTCCTCTACTGTAGTGCAATCTATGAGTTGGCATACATAATATGCAAGGGGTGGGGAGGGAGCAGGAGGTCTTGCCCCCCTGTAAAAACATAGATTTTTGTTGTTTTGTCTTGTTCAGCTTTTCAGAAAGTCAATCACATGGTCTCAATCATATGAATTTCGACTTTCTGAAAAGTCGATCTTCTGACATAGATCCCTTGAATCATATCCACTACCATTCCTTAAATTAAATATGAAAGCTCCAGTGGTTAATTTTTCCATCATTACCCTATATCTTTATCATAGGTTTTATTTCTACATGATGTGATGTATTTTACTGGGTAGGTCTCAAAAACTTTCAATTAAATATACATGCTCATGTGAAATACAACTTCTATCCACATGAGCCCAGTTACTGTATCTTGGAGGAGAATATGTAAACTCTGTCCAGATTCTGCTTTCTGCTTCTGAATTGATATTTTCCATACCAAATATTCTGATATATTTTTAAGAAATCTTCCCCCTTTTGTTGTATTTTCCCTTCTAGGTTCCCAATGTTTCTTCACTATTGCAAACGAGGCACCAGTAACCACATATAAATAACATTCCCTAATGAAAGTTTCTTATTTCTCTCAAAATCATCCTAAGCTCCATAACACTAGATAAAGGTGGAATAAAAATACATTCCAGAATAATTTCCCTTCCTTGCCAATAACCCCTTACTAATACAAATCTACTATTGTATTTTCCCTCTTCTATCAATACTGGATCTCCTCTTGCAAACAGTATATTACGCCCTTTTTTCCTTTGTCAGTGATACTCTACTAAATGACCATCCTGAAATCTTTTCTTTGTAAAATTCACATGCTCATTTCTATCCAAATGCACCTCCTATAACATTTCCATCTGCACCCTACACTTCTTAATATAATTCAATTCTCTTTGCTTTTTGTGTTCACCTATAAGGCCATTTATATTCCACGTTATTATGTTATTATCATCAAAGCAGACATTCTGATAAAAAGCTGTTAATCCCGCATATTAGACATGGCATTTCTCCTGATTATATTTTCCAACTTACAGCTTACATGCACTCACACTACATTTGGCGGGCTGATCTTGTACGCAGCAGCTTATTCTCATCCCTATTTGAATCTTTGTCACATTTCATTTCAATAAAATACATAAACAAAAATCTAAATACATTTTCTAAACTCCTCCAAACTTTTTGATGTGCAGCAGACACACAGAACAACATACACTTTCCAAAAAGGAAGTCTACTCCTCCAAATAACGACAGTTGTCACAAACTGACAAATTACATTTACACCCACAAGCATTACATATTCAAAAGTTAAAGTTAACCATACTAAGGTACATAACCAAAAGGAAAATCAGGTTGCTTTAATAAAATCCAAGACAAATCCATAATAAATAACTCCAGCAAGTGCGTTCATCTGTAATAAGACTTCTTCAGGCTGGAAGTTAACATTCAATAACACACATTTAAATACTTTTTTTAAAATCACAGGACTATGTAATTAGTGTTTTAACCCTTTACGTTTCAGGTACATAATACAGTCTTCTATACTGTTCAAACCAGGGGGGTAGCAAGCATTAAGCCTAACTTGCCAGCTATATTCCAACCATCCCAAGTCATCTTCTGGATTTATGAATTTTCAACATTGTTCAGGGCATCCACTACAAGGAATTTAAAATGAACTTTACATGACCCATGTTTGTAGTGCTTCCCCAGGGCATTCCTTTCATCCCCAATAGAAACTGCAAATTTGTGTTCATAGTAGTTTTCCCTACATAAAAAGATTTACAAATCTAAACAAAAAGTGACAAATTACAATTTATATGTAAAAACCCCATTGACAGTTATTTTAACATTATTTAAAGTGCATTCTGTTTTCTCTGTGAATAAATAGCTACATATATTACAATTATAGCACTTAACCTTTCCATTCTTATCTGACCTTACTTCTGGTATATTCAACTTACTTTGAAAGAATTTTTTAAAACTTTTCCCTTTTTTCTGAGTAAAAAGAGGGCTTATGCCCTATCATTTCTAATAACTCAGTTTGACCCCCAAATAATTTCCAATTTTTATTATATCCTTTATTCTTCCAGAGTCTAAACTGTTGACAATAGGCATTCTAAACTTATTTTCATTTTTGTAAACTCTGCATTATCTTCTATTTCTCATACCTCTCTGAGTTATAACATTAGTTTTTATATCTGTAACTAATGTTTTTGGATAGCCTCTCTGATGAAGTTTTTCACAAAAAGTATTACTTTCTATGAAGAAATCTTCTTCCCTTTCTTTTAAGTCACTAATCCTTAATAACTGTCGTTTTACTGTATTCTCTTTGGTCTTTTTGGGGTGCATGCTGCTGTAGTGTAAATATGTATTGTTTTGAACCTATTTTTTAAATATTTTGGTTCCTAGTTTGCTTTTGTCTTTAAAGATGGTCACATTCAGAAAATTTACTGTTGCTGAATTATATACTGGCAGGTAAATTCCAAAAATGTACATACGCTGTTAATGTATGTTCTGAATTCACCCAGAGCCTCCTCCGTTCTCCTCCAAATTAAAAAAAAACATCATCAATAAAATGATACATTGTCACAATATTATTTTTATACTTACTATGTAGTATATGAGTGGTTTCCCACCCATACATAAACAGACTGTCATAGCTGGGGGCCATTGCCATAACCATTTGTTTGATGAAAGAAATCGTTATTAAATGAAAATAAATTAAAAATGAGAATAACATCAAGCAGCTCCATTATTATTCCTACAGTATTGTCTGAATATAGTTTAGATTTTAACAATTCAAGTCTCACTGTCTCCATACCGTCATTGTTAGGTATTACTGTATACAATGATTTTATATCCATAGTCACCAATAAATCACTTTCTTCCACATAAATTTCTTTGATCTTTTCCAAAAAATCAAATGTATCCCAAAATATATGTACTGTTGTTACCCACAACCCTTTGTAAGTGTTTTGTATTTGTCTAAACCAGCTTTAGTTTACTGTTTTGCAAATACTATGCTAGAGTTGGTGTTCCCACTTACACAAATTGCTATCTTTTTATCTTATCTGTACCCCTCAGATGTGAAACTTAACCTATTCAGTAAATATGAACTTTTTTGTACAAGATGCATAGTATGCGTTAACACCTTTATTAAATTATCATGTACAACATAGGCAAAAAAGTTATGTACTCACCATAACATTCCATGTGAGTTGTTTATTTCGCCTTTATTCTCACTGATGGGTTCTGAGCCGATCCTTGGCTCCAACACGGCCGATAGCAAAGCTCAAGGTTTGCCATTAGTTCGAGATCAAGCCCCTTATCCTATGATGCACTGCTGGAATTACCTCAGATCTTGTTTGCTGAGTGTATATATACCCCTGTAAGGGATGCACTAACCAAGAAGGAAGAAGTATTGAATAACCAGGATGATACTAGCCTCTAGGTCAACTGTCAGCCAGGAGGGGGATGGAGGGAGGGATGTGAGAATAAAGGCGAGATAAATAACTCACATGGAACGTTATGGTGAGTACATAACTTCTTTATGTGAAGTTGTTAAATCTCGCCGTTTATTCTCACTGCTGGGTAGTGTCCCTAGCACCCGCATTCCTGGGTGGCTCACGGCAGTACTTTCTTCAGGACCGCAGAACCAAAAGAAGACCTGTCCCTGAAAGCCTTATCTACTTTGTAATGAGTGATAAAGGTATGAGGTTTAGACCAAGTGGCTGCAGCACAAATGTTATCAAGGGGCAATTTAGCTTGAAAAGCAGAAGACATAGAAATGGCTCTGGTTGAATGAGCCTTTATTTTGTGTGGCAAAGGTATGTTAGCAGTTGCATGAACAAATGACATACAATCTGATAACCATTTTGAAAGGGTTGTTTTAGCCACTGGTCTACCTTTTCTGTCCTCCGAAAAGGATACAAAGTTGTTCTGATTTTCTAATATCCTTGGTTCTGTCAAGATAAAACCTGAGCTGTCTGTGCACGCCAAGTTTGTGCAGCATGTATTCTAATTTGTTGGAATGGTTGGTAAAAAAGACTGGCAACTCAATGACCTGATTGATATTAGACTCAGAACAGACTTTAGGCAAAAAGAATGGGTTTGTTCTGAGAGATACTCTATCAGCATGGAAAATCATATAAGGAGGTCTGATAGATAATGCTTGAAGTTCTGACACACTGTGGGCAGAAGTAATGGCCACTAGAAAAATAGTTTTCCAGGACAAAAATTTGAGATCACAAGATGATGCTGGTTCGAAGGGGGGAAAAATTATTTGAGATAGTATAAAATTCAAATTCCAGGGAGAATAAGGGATTTTGACAGGAGGTCTCATGTGAAAAACACCCTTGAGAAAAACCTTAGGCAACTTATGGGCCATAATATTTAACCCATCCAATCCAAGGTGGAAATTAGATATGGCAGCTAACTGAACCCAAACTGTGGCAGCTGCTGCTCCTTCCTTAAAAATCATTGTCAAAAAGTCTAAAATGGATGACAAAGGAGCTCGGAAAGGGTCAATTTTTTGTATACTTGCCCAAATGGAGAATCTTTTCCACTTACTGCGATATAGTTTTCTGGTGGATGGCTTATGAGAAGACAACAGAATTTGTCTTGTGTCATCTGAGAGTGAATGAAACCTGGTTATTTGGGGAAGTGAATCAGCCAAACAATCAGCTTTAGAGACTGCAATGGAGGATGAAGGTCCCCTGACGGGTGTGTCAGGAGGTCTGGAACTGGGTCCAGGATCCAAGGATCAAACAGCAGATGATGGTGAAGAAAAGGGAACCAGATCTGTCGAGGCCAATGGAGGGCTATAAGGATAACAGTCCTTCCCAGTGACTTTGCTTTCTGTAAAAACCTGAGACCCGGAGGCCAATCATGTATGAGTGCGTCTCTCTGGGGATGTTCCAGAGGTGGTATTAGGGCAAAGTAGCTTCTGCATTTAGTAATGATGTGACTGGCAAAGAGGTTGCAACAAGGCTGGCCCCATTTGAGGAAAATCATGTCCGCAACGTGTTGGTTGAGAGACCACTCATGAGGCAACAGGATTGCCCTGCTCAGCTTGTTCGCTATCACGCTGGATTTTCCCGGGATGTGTGTTGCTAACAGAAAACACTGGGATGACAAGGCCCATTGCCATACTCTGAGGGCTTCTCGACAAAGGGAGTAGGACTTGGTTCCGCCCTGTTTGTTCAGGTACCAGACCACTGACATGCTGTCTGTCTGAATCGCAATTGTTCCTAGAGGAAGAGGGTCCTGAAAGGACTGCAACGCCAGAAGTACTGCTCAACTCCAGAACACTGATATGCAGATGTGACTCTTGATCCCATCCATGTGCCTTGGGCAGTCTTTCCCTGAAAATGCCACCCCCCCACCCCATCAGGGAAGGGTCCATGGTCACAGTGGCTACTGGGGGGGGGGGCACAAAGGGTCATCCTATTGTGACACGGAGAGATGTCAACCACCACCGAAGGTCCCTCTTGCAAGAGTTTGTGATGAGAATCATATGGTTCATTGGCAATTTCTGGTAAGACCACTGAGCGAACAGAAGCCACTGAAGAATTTGCATATGCATCCTTGCGAGTGGAATGGCTAGAATTGCTGCCGCCATCAAACCTAGTACCTTCAAGACCTCTGCGGCTGTAGCTCTGTTCTTCGACACCAATGAGTTGTTGTGTTGGCGAAGACGTGAGACCCTTTCGACTGGAAGACGTAGAGGTGGTTGAAGTATCTAACTCTGCTCCTATAAAGACGGTATGCTGCGATGGCGACAAGGCAGATTTTTCGAAGTTGACTGTAATGCCTAAGTGGTGGCAGAGAGGCAGAGTACATTCTGTTGCCTGAATCAATTGATGCCTGGTGGTGGCAGTAAGGAGCCAATCGTCTAGATATGAAAACACCTGGAATCCTAGATGCCTCATGTGAGCAGTGACTACTACCACGCATTTGGTGAACACTCTGGGGGCTGTAGTGAGACCAAAGGGCAGGGCTCGAAACTGGTAGTGATTGGCTCCCAGCTGGAAATGTAGGTGATCTCTGGAGTGTCTGTCCATCTTTATGTGGTAGTACACGTCCTTGAGATCAATTGAGCACATCCAATTGCCTTTCCCTAAAAAGGGAAGAATGGCCTGAAGCGTGACCATTCGGAAGTTCTCTTTTTTTACAAATTGGTTGAGTCTGCTGAGGTCTAAGATAGGTCTCCAGTCCCCTGATTTCTTTGGAACCAAAAATAATCTTGAGTAAGTTCCGAATCCTGTTTGGTCTGCTGGGACTGGCTGAATGATTCTTTTTCTAGCAACTTGTGGACCTCTATAGTTGCTTGTTCCCTGAGACTGGGTGGAACATCCAGGATTCTGTTGACAGGAGTGGGAGGGGAAGAGAACGGTATGAAATACCCTCTGGAAATGATGCTCTGTACCCAGGTATCGGATGTTATGCTTAGCCAGGCTTCTGGGTACAAAGATAAGCGACCCCCGACTGCCTCCAGAGCCGGACAGCCGGGTCTCCTTTCAGGAGCGCTGGCAGGGCTGACCAGAGAACTGGCCTCTGTCACCCTGCTGTTGCGGACCCCCCCTCCTGCCGCATGGGCGGCGTCTTCCATTATAACCTCCTCCTCTGCCTCTAGAGGGGGTTTCTCCAAGTGTGTCCTGAAAAGTTCCCTGTGCTTTTCAGAACCACATCTTTCCGCCCTTAGGATAGGGCCGAGTAGGGGTAAAAAAAAAAGGACTCCAACGGCAGATAGAGTCTTGCCTTCCTGCTCACACCTGGTTAAAGTTTCCTTTACCTTGGGCCCAAACAGGGATGAGCCATCAAATGGGGTGTTGATAAAGGAAGACTTGAAAGGCTCCGCAAAGGAACAGAGATGCATTCAGGCTTGTCTACGCAGGGCAATGCCTGAACTAGCGGCTCTACTCGAACCATCAGCTGCGTAAGATTTGCGACGCATGGACGAGTTCACAATAGAGTTTAGGGTAGCGAGCTGGGTGTTAACTTTGTCGGCAACCCCTGCAGCTACCGTACCCTGGAGAGTATCTCATTGCTCTTTCAGGAGATCTCTTTGTAGTCTTGTAAAATTGGTTAAATAGTTGAGTGATCGAAGGGAAAAGGTCACTGAACTAAACATGGGTTTCCCATATCTATCCATGATCCTAGAATCTCTGTTAGGAGGATGGATAGATGAGGATCTCAGACGTTTCCTTTCTGGTGGCTGCCGCCACCACCATGGCATCAACAGGCACGCCCTTAGTCAAAAAGGCTTTGTCCACTGGGGCAGAGATGAACTTATTGGGCTTCCGAGGGACAGGTTCCATGGCCTCCAGAGGCTCCCACTCCTTACGAGAGATCAGCTCCATGAGTTCATCGTAAAGCAGAGACACCCAAGAGGTGGAAGTTTGAGATCCGAAAGCCTTCAAGAGCTCTGACTCGTCTTCAGTAGGGCTTTTGGACTGCAAACCGCCCCTCTGATTAAGGATCTCTAATATCTCCGCCCCTCTGATTAAGGAGCTCTAATATCTCCGCAAAGAAGATATCCTCAGAGGGGGATCGAGGGGACGATTCTGACTCATCCACGTCAGTGTCAGATGTCAAAGACTCCTGTGGGGAGTCCAAGTGCCTCCTCTTGCACAGTCTCTTCCTGGGTACCGCCTCAGTGGAGGCATCTGGGGAGGTCTCAAAAGAGCAGGGGGTGCCCTGTGGGGCTACTTGAGGCTCAGGGTCTCTACGCTTGGGTTGACCGGTAGAAGCAGGAGCGGACACAGGCGCTTGAGGGAAAGAGAAAACCAGACCAGATGCTGATGATGTCGTTGGAGACAGGACTCTCCTCATGACATCGAATGCACCATGATTCTGACGAGAAGGGGTAGACGGATCCGAAGGGACTGTCCGATCCTCCCGCACCGAGGCCATGGACTCCCAGCCCAAGGTAGGAGCCGAGCTCATCCGAGCCGAAGCCCCAAGAGGAAGAGTTGGCACCAACAAATCGGTATGACTATCCTCTCCGGACCCGACAGGAGAGAGTCGGCTCCTAGAGTCCCCAGTCGGCGCCAAGGACATCCAAGTAGATGGAACCGATAACACCGGAGCAGGTCACAGCTCCACAGGCTCAACAACCATCAGGTCGGGCTCCTTCTGCTCCGAAAGTCCAGTATGGCTCGGAGAAGGAGCAGGCAAGTCCGGGTTAATGGTCTTCTGCACCGACGAAGGCGCTGTAGCCGACAACAATTTGGCAAGGCCTGGTGCCCGTAAAAGCTTCTGCACCAACCGGTGCATATCCAGATCTGAGAGGCTGACAGAAGACTTTGAGGAGTGCACCGAGGGTGCTAATTGGAGCAGAGGAGATGAGGGAATCTCAGAACCTGGCTCCAAAGCTGTGAGCTGGCTCCGAACAGAAGGGACACTTAGTTCCGAGGACAGTGGAACCGATGACCCTACACCCTCCATTTTTTTAGCCTTTTTCAATGCTTTGGAGTCACCTGAAGACTTGGATGACTTTGAGGATTTACTAGCACCATCTTGGTCACCCAGTGCTTCTGAGAAAGGGTGCTGAAGTAAACCCCTATCCACTAGTTTCCTCCTTCTCTCTAAAAGTACCCGGGAAGAGAAGGAGTGACAGATGCTACAAGAGTCTTGGAGGTGTAATGCCCCCAGACAATAAACTCACTGAACATGCCCGGCAGTGACTGACATTTTTTGTCCACAATCCGGACATTTTTTGAAGTCAGATTTAGGATGTGGCTTCTATTTCTCATCAGACATAAATTCAGACAAATTTAAACAACTGAAACAGCACACTCAATAAATTATCTAACAAACTACTCCTAAGAACGTGGTTAAATACAAGGCCAACTATATGGAAAAAAGCAAGCCAACACAGGGCACTTTTAAATCGAAATCTAAAACTATATAGATTTTATATATATATATATATATATATATATATATATATATATAAACTATCCTAACAAGAAAAAAGTTTTTAAAACTTGCAAATAGATGAATTTATCGAATAAAATTGGTCCGAGCTATCTGGAACACCGAGATCTGTGCTGCGGCAAACTAGATCTGAGGTAATTCCAGCAGTGCATCATGGGATAAGGGGCTTGGTCTCGAGCTACTGGCAAACCTTGAGCTTTGCTATCGGCCGTGTCGGAGCCGAGGATCAGCTCCAAACCCATCAGTGAGAATAAATGGCGAGATTTAACAACTTCACATCATATATTAACAGAAAAGAAAACAGAACATATTAATTTTTTTCATTTCCATATATTATACATCACGTCTTATTTTTTGTAACTATCAACAGTCCAACATTACATAAATTACTGAATTCCTGCTATCCCTTAAACCTGACTCCTCCTCCTCCGGAACATTATTCTTCATGTTCCCTCAATTTCCATTTATTTTCTAAGTGATTTGCTCGTTCCTTTTTCTAAAGTTCCCTCTTCCAGTTCTTTTATCTCTTTTACAATATTCAGTACTTCAAATATAGCCGATTTTGACTTTGGTTTTCATTTTCTAGCAACTGCATTTTTGAAAGCCAGCACAATTAAACTTAATAAGGCCTTACTATGTCTAAGCAATTCAGATCCTTTGACTGGATAAAAAAGTTAGAAAATCACTCCACTGGTCACTCACAAGTAAAAAATAAAGTCCGTTTTTATAAAGTGCTTTTCGTCTCTCCTTATAGGGAGACCTCCTCAGATAACAGACGTACAAATGCAAAGTTTAAATAAAAATGTCATCAATCATGTGACACTTAACACACACCTCCATTTAAAGACACCCTTCCCTATGAGATCCACATATTATTAACTGCAACATTTATTTCAATATTTATAAGTAATGCCTTAAATATACTCTTACTAAAATATTTAGCCTAAAATTCAAAATCAACATTTATTTCATGTATATTTTTATTTTTGATGTCTTCATTCTGGACATGAGTATGGTACCAAGGATGAGAGAATACAATACTACAGCCTTGGTTACTAGATATAGTGCCAATGCTCCAGCTTTATACTCCCTTATTGACAAAAATTGGTCATTAATTATGAATGACAATGTTCTCCGGCAAAACCTGAAAAATATATTACAATACAAAGCAAAAGGTGCAAGTACATGAACAGGTATGGGTAAATGTAATATGTGTAACTTTTGCAAACACATGCTTGTTGGCCAATGCTTTACGTTGAGGGAACAGAAATATGTGACCAAACAAGTGCAACTGTCAGAGTAGAGCAGTAGTTTACATGGTTCAGTGCCAACACTGTTCGGCTTTCTATATTGAAAAAACGGACTGCAAATTAAGGGAAAGAGTATATGAGCATTTATATTATATTTACAAAATGAAAAAAGAAAGTGCACTAGCTAGACATGTTGAAGCATTTCCAGATCATACATTCAAATTTAGGGCTATTGACTGAGTGAATTCAAATGGAAGAGGTGGCCCCGGTTCATTAATGTTGGAGAAACTTGAATTGAGGTGGCAGCTTTGTACAGACGCCTGCCATTTCCAGGATTGAATGAAGTGTATTCTATCCTGTGTATTCTTAAACTGAAAAATCTAGAGAGGTAGGCTCATGAAAGGTGTAAGTGAGTCTACAGACCTCTGTTTGCAAGGTGCTGTCATGTGGACAGAATGGGTCAGGATAAATTATTTTAATATTTTAATAAATTATTTTAATATTTTAATTTTCATCAGAATGAAGACATTAAAAATAAAAATATACATGAAATAAATGTTGATTTTGAATTTTAGGCTAAATATTTTAGTAAGAGTATACTTAAGGCATTACTTGTAAAATACTGAAATAAATGTTATAATAATGTGTGGATCTCATAGGGAAGGGTGTCTTTAAATGGAGGTGTGTGTTAAGTGTTACATGATTGATGACTTTTTTATTTAAACTTTGCATTTGTACATTCTGTTATACGAAGAAGTCTCCCTATAAGGAGAGACGAAAAGCACTTAATAAAAGCAAACTATATTTTTTACTTGTGGGTGACCATTGGAGTGATTTCCTAGCTTTTTTATCCAGTTTGTGTTTTTTTGGCTTTTCTGGTGTTTACAATTCAGATCCTTTGACCCAGCTCAAAAAATCATATGCTTAGTTACAACTATTTGTTTACCCAATATTTCTGGGACAGTACTCTGTAGGGAATTCTTAAAATCTGCCAACTCATTACACTCCCAAAATACATTCTCAGATACTCCTTTCTTCCCCCATCAGAAGTCCAACATTTTCTATCTACCCCATGAAAAATTATATGAGGTCTGCTTGGGGTATAAAATTCCTATGCAAACGGAGCAAAGATGCTAAACCTTCTGGACTTCATTGCATAGTTGGGTGCCACACATATGTCCTCCAATTGCTCTACTTCCAGTCTCTCTTCCCATTCATTTCTAACCCCTTCTGACAGATTCTTACAGTAAGCAAGCAATATTTTATATGGCCTACTAATAATCTCTCCTTAGCAGAAGCTTCTGTTCCAGATTTGAATAAAAACTCCAGCAGAACAGGTTTTTCACTTAGAATTCCCCTATCCATTTCTCTGTGCCTATATTATTCTATCAATCACTGGTAGGGAAGGAAGTCTTTAGCATGCAGTCAAAATGTCATCAAAGCCTCATTCCACTTTGCTACATTTCCCTGTCTAGCTATTTGCTCGCAGTACCTTGGTTCCTTTGCTATTTTTCTCCAGTAAACTCCAGTCCCCTCTTGCCTATTTTCTGTACCACTAGTTGCAGTCATCCCTATTGGCAAAATCCCCTTTCACCATTCTCATGTTGGCTTAGTTCTTAAAATACAGTTACACAAAAATGAATTTATTAGGTGGCAAGCAGTTAAACAGATAAACAGGATCAGTCCATACCATAAACCAGGTAAAATAGCAGCAACACCCAGCAACAAACAACACCACCAGCCTGTCTTACATGTTACTGAAAAATATACTTTCTTCTAATTTATGAATGTAATGTTCTGGTTGGTTGTTTTTATACTCCTTAAGGATCTGCTTCCAAAATCCCACTTTCTCTTTACTTCTTAAACTTCTCTTCTGCTTCTTTATCCCTTTCCATCTGAATTATAAACCTTCTGCTTGTGTTATGTATATGAGCCTAGTTCTAAAATATCCATTCAAATCAAGCAACTGTAAACCACCTTGATATACTGGAAGGATCAACTTATCCCACTTAACTCTTGCCCTCTTCTTTCCCATATAAATTCCTTCAAATCTTTATTAATTACTGTTAACAACTTTGCATGTGATAGATAAAAAGTATGCCCGTTTAAAGTGACTAAAAACATCTTCACTGTCTGTAGCTTACTATCCATATCCATAAACGAGAGCTTCCAATTATAAGTTACTGTATTATTTTTTAGTCTATTCCTACATATCCTTAGTTGCCATCTCAAAAGCCATTTTAAGCCATACTTCTGAATACTTCATCTTATCCTGTCCCTATTAATATAGGTACTGCTGAACCAATTTGTGTGTGAGTATATAATTTATGGTTATAGCCTGTTTTATCATCAATTTTATATCCATGAAAAGACCTGAAACTGTTTCAGATTGTTTCACAACACTGAAATGTCATTTTCTGAATTTATCAGGTAGCGTTGTCACCTCACAGTAAGATGCTGTCCGGTTCGATTCTCAGCTAGAGCGTCTTCTGTGTGGAGACATGCGTGAATGGGCGTACCTTCGTTGAAGGTTGTGCGTCAGGGCAGGTAACTCGACATGTAAAAATCAACTACCAATCATTAGCGGACTGGAGTGGCGACCCCTAACCGGGAAAAGCCGAAAGACCCAACAACATCAGGTACAAAATAATATCAAATAAAGCCAACTTTTCTTGATTACCATGCCACTTATTTTTAGCACTCTGCATTTGTGCCTCATCTTTTGTGACATTCCCCTTATTCTGCAACTTCTCTGCCAGTCACACTACAAAATTCCTATTACTTTTTTTACTATATCCCTTTCTCTTATTTCTATCCTGTTGTAAACTCAATTTTCACTTTATTCCAATCAATAGCTATAACATCTGAAGATACGTCTATTTTCCATAATAACTCTTGAATACTACTCATTCCTTACATTTCTCTTTTTTTAACAGCTAGGTAAGTGAGTAGTCAGTGCCTCATTTTTACTTCAATTGTCCTACATTTTTATTTTAGTTTTAATTTGCACATAATCTGAAATAGTTATTGAATGTGAGTTGAAACTTTCAATTAAATGCAAATGCTCCGGCAAAATATAATTTCTACCTAGTCTAGCTCAGTTATTGTACATTGGGGAATAACATGTAAATTCTGTCAGAGTTTTAACTACTGAAATTATATCCTCCATACCAAATATATATTTTTTTATTTCCTCAGAAACTGACCCTCTTTTGTGATATTTTTCATTCTAGGTACCCCAATACATCTTCACTACTGCAAACCAAGTTCTGGTCTCAACCTGTAAATAATATTACCTAATGAAAGGTTTTTAGTTCTCCACAAAATTTCATAAGCTCTGTAATAGCAGTTTTTGGTGGAACATAAATACATACCAGCATAATCCATCTCCACTGCCAATAGCCCCTTGCTACCACAAATCTATCATTACTCTTTTTTTCTCTTCTATCACTACTGGAGTCACTCTAGCAGTGAGTACAATTAATGCTCTTTCCCATTGCCCCTGACATTCTGCTGAATATACATCCTGAAATCCTTTCTGTGCCAAATTCACACACTCACTCTAAATGTGTCTCCTACAACATAGTTATCTGTACTCTGCATTTCTTAACATAATTTAGTACACTGTCCTTTTTGTCTATACCTGTAAGGCCATTTATTTTCCAATATAACATGGATAGTGCAGCCATTATGATTATAAGTTATTGTTCCCACCTATTATGCACAGCAATTTGGGAATATGTCTTTCCAAATTTTGTGTTACATGCACACACTAATGGAAGGCAGGGCTGATCCTTCATAGGGTTGTTTCTTCTCAGCTCCATTTGAACCTATATCACATTTTAAAGACTTTGTTAGTGAAAATGCTAAAACAAACCCCTAAATACATTTTCCAAACACTCCCATCCACTACTAGCTTAGAACAAACACAAAAAACTATTCACATCTTCAAAAAATGAAGTTTAGCCCTCCAGATAGGAACAACTTCCCCAAATAGGCAGCTGCATCTACAGGCATTACCTAAACTAAAATTAGGGTTACCCATGCTAAAGCGCAAGCTACAGCCCATGTTTCCACTTATATGATTGCTGTCTTTTCTTCCATCTTTAGTCTAAGTCTCGGATATGAAAAATAGCTATGCTTTCAAAAGGCATTAACTTTTAGCCTTAAGAAAAAGTGTGCTGGTTATTTATAAATAAAACTAAATTTTATACTGTTCTATTAAATGCATTAAAATACTTAGGCTACTAGGGAGGCTGCTATCTCTTATTCATTTCCCATAGTTTCAAACTTTATATATAAAGATACATTGCTCTGAATTCTCAAGACTAAAAATGTTTGTGCCTGCAGACAGCTCATTCTGATACAAAAGGCTTTTACCTTGAATGAATGAGAGACTGACTTCTGCCTCAGTATAGAGCACTGAGTGAAAGGGTTAATTTAGTTATTTTTTATGAAGTAGAACTATTTTAAAACTTGTTTATCACAAGCCTGTGTGACTAAAAGACACTTGTTTTTACATTTCTAGCAGTTTGATAAGATAGCTGTGTAATAATCTACGTGACTAAAAGACACCTGCTTATTATATTCTTTCACATTTCTTGAAGTCTGATAAGGTACTTGTTTTCTGTTACATTCTTTTATATTTTTCTCAAGAGAAATTACAGAATCATATGGGTTGGCAGGCTTGACTGAACATTCTAGGATGGTTGGCCAGCATCTCTGGTCTGTTCTGGAAAGTCTTTGTTGATCCCTAAAGGTTAATTTCCCAGGAAATCTGGTAAACAGCTGGGGTATAAAAACTGGGACTCCCTGTTTGTTGGTTGAAGCCTCACCTCTGGAGTGGATGCACTGCCAAGGATTTTCCTGATAGTCTCTCCTACCTGACCGCAACGGGGCTTCCCAGTCAAAATGGAGGCAAGGAAGCAGCAAGTTTGTAGAGGTAACCAACAGTTTTACCATCAATGGTACACAGCATAAACTCAAAGCGAAGTTTAATTGTAATTCTAGGTTTGCTTTGTACTTGGCCAGGTGTCAATTCTGCCCTGTGTTCTACATTGGCAAAACGGAGCATATGCTCCGTGAAAGAATATACAAACATCAATATGCTATTAACAAGGGCAGGCTTGACAATGCCCTGGCCAAGCACACTTTTTCGAATAATGAACACAAATTCAAGTTCTTGGTCATTGAACAAGTTATGCAGGACATTAGAGGTGGTCCTACACCCCTACAACTTGAAGAACTTGAATTAGTTTGGCAGGTTAAGTTGAATGCCTACAATTTTCCGGGTTTAAACGAAACCTGTTCCATTAGTAGTATTTTAAAACTGAAAAGCTTGCAAAGATGAAGTATTAATGTGCAAACAGTTAATTTTTAATATGAGATCAACTGTATTTTTAAGTCCGTTTTAGATAGACCTATTTATATGATTAGTATTTTTTCTATATGCTCGGGTGCTTTCCTATAGAGCATCATTGTTAATTGTAAGGTCTGTAGTGTTTAATCTTTGTCTTGTTTTATTTGTCTGTGATGCTTCTCATGGCCAAAACTGTAGTAGCACTACCACTACTGAGAAAGTATCCTTCCCTGCTTCAGCTTGCAAAACAAAAGTTATCAGGTCCGTTGACTGTGCTAACTTTTGCTTTAGCATTTTAAATGCTTTTTTTCTGTGCAGCTACAGGTGAGAGCTGTTGCGCTAACTTCTTAGTGAGTTGCCTTTTAATATTGTGGTGCCTTTAAGAAGTTAAGGCAAATGCAACAATATATCCTAATTGGTTATCCAGGATCATCTGCTGTTATAAAACGCAGATTTGAATGTTTTAATTTGTTTCTGATGAAGTTTGCCTGTCTGGCAAACGAAAAGCGCTTTAAACAAATTATACTTGCACCAATAAATTCTTGGTTTTACTTCGACAGCTAGCTGTGGCAGTATTTTTTAGGATGCTAAAATAGTCAGAGCATGTCAACGAAGATATTTTTATACATTAACATTTTTTTTTGTCTTGGTACTAATGAAGATGGGTTTAAATACAGTAGGATGTGGGGAAGTGTAGACAGGTGGGAGAATGTGAACAGAGCTGTACTAAGAGTCGCATCAGCCCCTCCAACTGCAGGAAGCCCTGATAATAGATAAATTGCATGTTTTTTTTCTGTAGAAAACTAGGACATATCAAGCAGGACTGTGTATACTATAAAAAAATGAAAAAAAATTTAAGGAAATAGAGAATGAAGTATTTGCAAGGGACTCAAAGTCAAAAACAAAGCAATAATTGCAGGATGATAACATAAGAGGGTCAAAGTAAACTGAGGGTCAACCAACAATGAATAACAATACAAGTCAGAGAAAGAATTTTAGACCTTATGGGCATAGATAAACTGTTGAAAGATAAAAAAAGTTCCAATTATTACAGGGGGTGGTGCAAGGGATTACATTACCTTTAAAAAATCAACAATATGTCATAATTAAACTACCTCAAGGTTTTCAGGACAGCCCTGTTATTTTTCATCGTATAGTACAAACATTCTTACAACATGTGAGCAAAGATGACAAGGTTACATTCCAATACAGTCAGAGACTGTGAAAAAAAATACATATTACAGGTGAAAAAAGTTCTGAGACAGTTGCAAGAGGCAGGTTTCAAAGCAAATATAGACAAAATATAGTTATTGTCACAAGTAACATTTTTAGGAACCATTATCAGACTGACAGAGAGGACTCCTTGCCAAAAAAGGGTATGGGGAATTTTGCAATTGCCAAAACCTTTGACAGTTTCAGATTTGCATAAATTCATGGAAATCATAAAAATCTTAAAGCAGAAGTTAGTGCAACAGCTCTCACCTGTAGCTGCACAGAAAAAAAGCATTTAAAATGCTAAAGCAAAAGTTAGCACAGTCAACGGACCTGATAACTCCCAGCAGTAAATTGCCTTTTGTTTTGCAAGCTGAAGCAGGGAAGGATACTTTCTCAGTAGTGGTAGTGCTACTACAGTTTTGGCCATGAGAAGCATCTTGGAAAATGGACAATAAGTTAAGACAGGTTACTTTTTGTAGAAAAAAAAGAAAAAAACATCCTTGCATTAAACAAATTTGGGCCATTTATTTGAAAATAAGACAGAGTATTTGAGAATGTTCTCTGGGGTTATAGTTCAAACTCTACATCTGGCAATCAAAACTTTGCTAAATGACAGTAAAAACGATCACAGAAGGCATTAGTCATACATTCTTACAGTGTATGTGAATGGTGCACATTTCTGGAAGGATGGGAAGTACTACACTGGGTTTGCAATAGTGACATTGCAAAAGGTAGACAAACCACTTATGGTAAAGTTACCAGGAAACATGTCAGCCCAAAGGGCTGAGCTAAATGCTGTAAAAATGTTTTGCAGCATTTACATTCAGTAAATATTTACAGTGACATTGCTTATGTAGTACATTCTCTGAGATTACATATGGCAATGTAGGCTAGAAGAGGGTTCACTGATAGTGCAGGTTCAAAAGTACAAGTTGCAGGGACAGTTCAGTGTTTTAAAGTTAAAAGCAAAGCATCAACAATGGGTAAAAGACCTGCAAAAAATATACCAAATAATAGTCAAAGTTAAAAGCAAAGCATCAACAATGGATAAAAGACCTGCAAAATATATACCAAAAAATAGTCAAAGAGCAAAGTAAAGGAATTGATTGGACCACTGGTCCTAAGAGTAGAGAATGTAAACTAAAAGATTTGCTAAAAGTTAGTAACAGGAATAGAGTTGTGATTAAGACTGTTATATCACAATCCCCTATACGCCAGCACATACAACACAGACCAATACCACATATTGTACATGGAGATTTAGGTAGGGGCAAGTTACCTGGACAAATCCGGCAGCTTGATTACACAGGACTATTACCTTTTAGCAAAGGATGTCAGCATGTATGTACAGCAGTAAAGACTTACTCATGGTATCTGCTCACTTATCCATGTAAGAGAGCTAACAGGTAAACACTATAAGAAAAACAATTTGATTACTCTGTACTATGGTGCTCCTTTGCAGATGCAAACTGATAATGGTTCATATTTTATAGGGAAAAAGGGTACAGGATTATAGTCATCAACATAATGCTGACAAATAATGGGAGGCGTAATTGATGCTGATTACCAAGGTGAAATTAGTAGTACTGCTAAATAGTGGTGATTTTGACCTGTCGATAAAGAAGGGAGATAGAATTGCTCAACTGATTATTATGCCAATATATATGAGAACTGTAACAAACGGTACAGCTACTATTACTTTAACTGTGAGAAGCAGACAAAGGATTTGGCTCTTCAAACCTGAAGAATTTGGCAAAAATCTGGATTCAGTCCCCAAATAAACAGCCTGAGCAGGCTGAGGTTATTGCAATTAAAAAGAATACTATCTTAGTGATAAAACCAGGACAGAAAAAATGGGAATATGTGCCTGCAAGTAAGTGTTATTTACAAAAATAATTAAATTATTCTACTCTGATTTTCAGATTCTTTTGAAGAACGTGATATTCTTTGTTTGTGTCCTTAGTGTACCATGTGGAGCTCGTTTAGCCAAAGCTATGACCCTCGTTATAACAGTCACCCAGCAAAACACCATGTTGATCCAGTGGGGATGGGGTAACAGTATGCAGAATAGAACACAAGGAACTTTCACCTGTCCTGCTGGACAAGGATGTTCTACTGCTAAGTTAACTTTAGAAGAAAACTTTACCATTTGGAGAGTGAGGAGAGGACACTTACATATTCAGTTACCAAAAGAACAAGTCATTGTAACAATTAAAAACGAAACAGACATACCTCTCAAATTAGGGTCTATATTAAATCACTGAATGCTTAAAAAAGTGAACGGTGATTGATCGACCCTATGTAAGCGAAAGCTTACAATGTCGAAGTGTCAGAACAGCGATTTTTTTCCAAGGGAAAAAAATAAGAAGTTATGTACCTACCATAACGTTCCATGTTAGTTGTCTTCTCTCGCCTTCTTTCTTGCTTGATGGGTTCGGAGCCGATCCCTCGGCTCCGACTTGGCACTTGCTAAGCTCGAGAGTCACTTTTACCAGCTCGAGGCAGCCCCATATCCCATGATGCAAGGCGGTAAGTACCCAGATCTCGTTTGATGACAAAGGGCAATAGCACCAAGCATAAAATACTTCCCAAAGGAAGAAAGAAAACTTACAGATAGAAGAAGGACCAGGTCTGAATGGTCTTCAGCATAACAGTTTCTTATAACAAGGTCTGTCCAGGCCAGGGAAGGAGGAGGTCAAGAAAGAAGGCGAGAAGACAACTAACATGGAACGTTATGGTAGGTACATAACTTAATGTTAAGTTGTCAATCTCGCCTTCATTCTTGCTTGATGGGACCGCCCCTAGCACCTCTATCCTGGGTGGCTCAATGGAACAAACTCTTGAGGACTGTAGAGCCAAAACTGGCTCTGTCCCTGGAGGCCAAGTCCAATTTGTAATGGGAAACAAAAGTGTGAGGAGTGGCCCAAGTGGCCGCTGCACAAATAGTGTCTAAAGGAAGTCTAGCTTGAAAAGCTGTAGAAGTAGCTAAGCTCCTAGTTGAATGTGCTTTAGGTTTTGAGCACAGCTGTTTTCCCCTGAGCAGGTAAATTTCAGAGATGACCAAGAAAGCCATCTGGACAAGGTCACTTTAGAAACAGGAAGGCCTTTTTATTATCCGCATAGGAAACAAAAAGTTGATCAGATTTTCTAAATTTTTTTGTTCTGTCCAAATAATATCTAAGCTGACGGTGGACATCAAGATAATGTAGCTTTTTTTCAGCTCTATCTGAATAGTTAGGAAAAATACAGGGAGATCAATGGATTGATTCAAATTGTTCTTTGAAGCGACCTTAGGCAAAAGGTTGGGTTAGTTCTCAAAGATACTCTGTCTTTGTGAAAACCAAATAGGGGTCGAACCGAAAGAGCATGAAGTTCAGACACCCTCCTGGCCGATGTAATAGCCACTAGGAATAAAGTTTTCCAAGATAGATATTTCAGGGAACAAGAAACAGCTGGCTCAAGGGGAAGAATCAAGCATGTCAGCACTAAATTTAGATCCCACTGAGGAGGAGGATTCCTGATTGGAGGCTTTAGTAGGAAAATTCCTTTCAAGAAGGCCCTGAAGAGCCTATGGGACATAATATTATGATCTGCTATCCCGACATGAAAATTGGAAATAGCAGCCAATTGAACTCTGACTGTGGAAGAAGAGGAGCCTGCATGAAAAATCTCTGCTAAGAAGTCCAGGACTGCCTGAACAGGGGCAGTAAAAGGATCAATATTCTTGGCCTTAGCCCAATAAGAGAAAGGTTTGCATTTGCTTGTATAAATCCCCCTGGTAGAGGATTTTAGCGGTACTATGATGTCTCTAACTTAGTTAGAGATCAAAGGAAGCCTGGCTAAGGAAGGAAGTGGAGCAACCATGCTGTGAGGTTGAGAGAAGGGATAGACCGGTGCAGCTGACCCGATTGGTGAATCAGAAGATCTGGCACTGGGTCCAGATGCCACGGCTGCACCAAAAGGTGATGATGGAGGAACGGGAACCAAACTTGTCGAGGCCAGTAAGGGGCAATGAGAATCAATTTGGCTCTCAAAACGGTAGCTTTCTGGATAACCTGAGCGATCAGAGGAAATGGAGGGAAGGCATAAAGAAGTCCCTGGGGCCAATCCTGGGTCAGAGCGTCTCTGGGGGGATGGCCTGATAGAGGGAAGAGGCAGAAGAAGTCTGGACATTTGCTGTTTTGGGGAGTAGCAAAAAGATCGCAACATGGACGACCCCATTCCAGAAAAATCTCTTCCGCTATAGATTGCTTGAGAGACCACTCGTGAGGCATGAGAATAGCTCTGCTCAATCTGTCGGCTACAATGTTGGTTTTCCCAGGGATATGCGTTGCTACCAGAAACCGATGAGAGGAGATCGCCCATTGCCATAGTCTGAGCGCTTCTCGACACAAGGGGTAGGACTTGGTTCCGCTGTTTGTTGATATACCAAACTACAGACATGTTGTCTGTGGACTGCAATTGTCCCTACGGAAGAAAGTCGTTGAGGGCTTGCAACGTTAAAAGCACTGCTCTCATCTCCAGGACATTTATGTGCAGATGGTACCGAACGGCTGCCACGCCCCATGAACCATCCTGCCCTGATAATGACCTCCCACCCCATCAGGGAGGCATCCGTGGTGACAGTGGCTATCGGGGATGGGGGTACAAAGTACCTGCCTTGGTGAACCTGAGGAGATGTGATCCACCAAGCAAGATGCTCTTTGCAAGTCTGTGTCACCAGAATCTGGTGACGCATTGGAAGTTGTTGGTATGACCATTGTGTGAACAGCATCCACTGAAGAAGGCATGTAGAATCGAGCCAGGGGAAGAAGAGTAATGGCCGCAGCCATGAGACCTAATACCTTTAGGACCATTCTGGCCTGTACTTTCTTGTTGGCTAGAATGATCCTGACATGACTCTGAATGTCTGAAACTCTTTGATCTGTAAGGGTAGCTGACATCCTAACAGTGTTTAAGTTTGCGCCTATGAAGCTTATAGACTGGCAGGGCGATAAGGATGACTTTTCGAAGTTGATCGAGATGCCCAAATGAGAACAAAGATTTATTGTGTAATCCCTGGCTTGTATAAGCTGATGCCTGGTGGTGGCTGACAGGAGCCAGTCGTCGAGATACGGAAACACCTGGAATCCTTGACGTCTCAGGTGAGCCGTGACCACTGCCATGCATTTGGTGAACACTCTGGGGGCTGTAGTGAGACCAAAGGGCAGGGCTCTGAACTGGAAATGACTGGACCCCAGCCGAAAGCGGAGAAATCTCCTGGAGCGCCTGTGAATTTTGATGTGATAGTACGCATCCTGAAGATCTATTGAGCACATCCAGTTGTCATTCTGTAACAAGGGCAGAATTGTCTGAAGAGTGACCATTCGAATCTTGTCTTCCTCACAGACTTGTTGAGTCTGCTGAGATCCAATATTGGTCTCAGTCTCCTGCCTTTTGGGGACCAAAAGAACCTTGAGTCGATTCCGGGCTCTGAATGGTCTGTTGTAACAGGCTGAATGGCTCTTTTTTGTAGTAGTTTTGAGACTACTAACTCTGCAATTTCCCTTAGACCGGTGGTACATCTGGAAGGGAATTTGAGGAAAGGACTTTCCTCGAAAGGAATTATGTAACCCTTGGATATGATCGACTGTACCCATCTGTCTTGAGTGAGGGAATGCCAGGCTTCTGGGTACAGTGATAACCTTCCCCCGACTGCCTACAAGGAGGGACAGCACAGGGATGCTGAAAGGGCTTGTAAGAGAGAGGCTCTCTGTTTCCCTGGTTTTGGACCCTCTGCCTCTAGAGCGGCGTCTGTTGTTGTTACCCCTCTGCCTCTAGGGGTAAACTGACCACGTGACTCGGCGTGACTCCTTGGGATTTACTGAACCACATTTTCCACCTTTCTGTCCTTTGGGATAAGGTCTAGAAGGGTGGAAAACGGACTCCCACAGCAGAAAGAGTCTTGCCGTCCTGTTCGCACCTGGTCAAAGTTTCCTTCACCTGAGGGCCAAACAAAGCTGACCCATCAAAGGGAGAATTTGTGAAGGACGCCTTGAAGAGATCTGCAAAATCACATAGCCGCATCCAGGCTTGGCGCCTAAGAGCCACACCTGTACCTGCTCTACTCGCCTCCATCAGCAGCATATGATATTAGCCGCATGGAGGAGTTTGCAATGGAATTAAGGGTTCCTAGCTGCGGCAATCTTTTCTTGAGCTCCTGCAGCTGTAGGATCCTGTACTACTTCACCCAGCTCCTTAAGGATATCCCTCTGGAGTCTGGTGAAGTGACATAGGTAATTCAGCGAACGCATGGCAAAGGTCGATGAGGGAAACATCCGCCACTGCACCTATCCATGGTCCTAGAGTCCTTATGAGGAGGATGGACGGCTTCGGAAGAATCTGCAAATTCTTTCTTGGTGGCCGCAGCCACCACCATGGCATCAGCGGGGACACCCTTAGTGAGGAATTGCTTGTCACCTGGGCAGTGATAAATTTTGAAGGCCTCCTAGGGACTGGCTCTACAGAGTCAGGAGCTGCCCACGCCTTTCGGGCAACAATCTGCATAAGGGGGTCAAAGGGCGGAGACACCCAGGAGGTGGAGGGCCGAGATCCAAACGCCTCTAGGTATACTGACTCATCCTCAGAGGGATTGTTGGTGGGCCAGGTTCCCTCTGTTTAAGGAGTTCTAGGATGTCTGAGAAGGAGACATCCTCAGAGGGGATCTAGGGATCCTCTGACTCATCAAAGTCAGTATCTGAAGTGACAGACTCGGGAGTCTACATGTTTCCTCTTACAAGTCCTTTTCCTAGGAGGATCTCCCGAAACATCAGGAGAATCCTCGGAAGAGGGGAAATTCCCAATGGGGAAACCTGAGGCGGAGGATCTCTGGGTCCTTTAGCAAGAGAAGTGGCAGAGATGTCAACAGGCACTATAGAGGGAGAGCCACGGAACAGACTGCTGACTGATACCAGTGGCCAGCACACTCTTCATCACCTCGAATGCTCCCTCCCAGGCAGATCCGAGAGAACCCGTTCAAGAACTAGGAACTCCAGGGACCACCGAAGGGAAGTCTCCGAGGCAGATGTCGGAGCCGAGCTCACCAAGGCCGAGGCTCCAAGGGAAGAGCGGGTTCGGACAAGGGTCCGATGCCACTCACCCTCGGAGGAGACCATGGAAGCCCGACCACGAATCCCTCTAAGGAAGGTCTCAAGAGGAGATAAGAGTAGAGGCTGGGGGGAAACTGCTTGAACAAAGGATGCGAAAACAAAGGTGGGTCACAATCATAGTGAGCTGAAATTGCTGCAGCATGAATCTTAATGGAAGAGAAGGACAAACCTTTGTCCAACAACTCAGTAAGATATTGAAGAGCCACACTCAAATTAGGCTCAGAAATCTCCAAATTCTTTGCTGTACTCCAAAATAAAAATCTCTTCCATTTTTCTGCGTACACTCTCCTTGTACTAGGTCTTCTAGCTTCCATAATCACATTTAAAACTTGTTGAGGAAGTTGAGACCTGCTGTGTTTCAACATAGAATATGCCAGGCTGTTAGATGAAGAGTGTGAAGCTTGACATTGAGCAGATGACCGTCCTTCTGAGATAACAGATGGGGAATCAGAGGTAAAGGCCATGGAGGCTTCTTTACCAGACTCCTTAGTAGTGGGTACCAGTGTTGCCGAGGCCAATCTGGAGCTATCAAAATCATCCTTGGCCTGTCTTGTCTGACCTTTAATAGTACCTTTGGAAGAAGAGGCAGAGGTGGAAAGGCATACACATGAAGGTTTTTCCAACTGAAAGACAGAGCATCCACTTTCCAAGCTGTGTGATGAAACCCCTTTGTGCAATACTTTGGCAGCTGGTGGTTTAGTGGGAGAAGCGAACAGATCTATGTCTGGAGTTCCCCATGACACTGTCAATTTCTGAAATACATGAAGATCCAGTTTCCACTCGTGGGGATCCATGATTTGTCTGCTTAACACATCTGCTAAGGAGTTCTGTGCTCCTGGCAGAAACCTTGCCTGAAGAGTTAGTTGCAAGCTTAGCGCAGTCTCCCATAAAATCATTGCTTGCCTGCATAGAGGATAAGAATGTGTTCCCCCTTGCTTGTTGATGTACCACATGACAGTTGTGTTGTCTGTTAGAATCAACACCTGTCCTGGAAGAAGTAACTCCTTGAAAGCCATTAATGCAAACTGGACTGCTAACATCTCCTTCATGTTGATATGTAGATGCTGTAGTCTGGCAGGCCACTTGTCTTGTATCCACTTTCCATTTAGATGAGCTCCCCAAGCAATGTCCGAGGCATCTGTCGTTAAAATCTGACTTGCCTCTGGCCGGGTCACAGAGAGTCCCTTGTTTAGGTGACATTCCTGAGCCCACCACAAAAATTCTTTCTGAAGGCAAGGTATTATTTGAATGACAGTGTCCAAATCCTGGCAGTGCTGTCCATACATTTTGAGATACCATTGTAGCTTCCTCATATGCAGTTTGGCATTGGGAAGCACCAGAATACAAGATGCCATGAACCCCTAATGCTTGAAGGACTGACCTTGCAGTCAGCACGGACTGATGAGATAGTTGACGGAAGTAAAGTGATAGACTCTTTTGTTTGTCCGGGGTTAAAAAGGCCATCTGGGCTGCTGTATTCAGTCTCACACCCAGAAAGCACATGTCTTGAGAGGGTACTAGACTGGACTTTATTTCGTTCACAGAATACCCTAGGCATCTTAGCACTGCTATAACATACTCCAGATGCTGCAGAAGGTCTTCCTTTTCTTGAGCCAGGATTAGGCAGTCGTCCAAGTAAGGATAGATTTGAATTCCTTGTAGCCTGAAGTAAGCTATCACTGGAGCCAGAACCTTTGTGAATACTCTGGGCGCAGTAGTTAAGCCAAAGGGCAATGCAGAGAACTGATAATGAGAATTTCCAGCTCGAAATCGCAGATACTTCCTGCAACTTAGCCTTATAGGCACATGAAGGTAAGCTTCCTTGAGATCTAAAGTTACCATCCAGTGATCTTTGCCCAGTAGAGGTAAAAGTTGTTGTAACGTCAACATCTTGAACTTGGGAATGTCCAGATAAGTGTTGAGGAGAGATAAATCCAAAATTGGTCCCCACGTGTTCCCCTTCTTTGGTACTAGGAACAGGCGAGAATAAAATCCTAGGCCCCTTTCTGATACAGGGACTGGCTGAATGGCCCCCATCTGGAGCAACTGAGAAACTTGCTTGTGAGCCTCTTTTCTTTGTGGAGGAGGAACGTCTGGCATGCCTTTGTAAGGGGGCATTGTGTGGAAATAAAACCTGTAACCGTGGTGAATGATATCCAACACCCATCTGTCTTGAGTAATGAAATCCCAATTTTCTTTGAAAAGAGACAGTCTACCTCCCAAAGGAGCTGCCAGACGCGAATCTACTGGCAGCTGAAAAGGCAGGTCATTGGGTCTGTTTACGAAAGGACTGACCCCTGCCCTCACCAGAAGTCTGAGCAGGTGAACTCCCTGATCTAGGCCTAAAGAACCTTGGCCCTGCCCCTACCACGTCTAGACCTACCCCTAGACTGGGAATCATAAGCAGGATATGTCCACCCCTTAGCAGGCCAATTTCTACTAAACTTCGGTGGCTGCACCTGCAAAAAATCTTTAACCGTTAGCATAGACTTAGCTTTGTCCTCCATTTTCTTTAAAACTGCTTCCACAGGCGATCTAAACAACACATCAGACTGTAAAGGAGCATCCAAAATCCTTGTCTTAACATGCTCAGCTAAATTCTGATCCTTCAACCAGGCATGCCTGCGAAGAACAGAACTAGTAGCAGCCACCCTCGAGGAGGCCTGTACAGCATCAAAACCACATTGCAAAGAATGCTTACCCACTTGTTCAGACACATGAACCAAATCCAGCAACTCTTTACACTCAATACTGTTTGCCAAAGCATCCACCTTAGACTTCAATTGTGAAAGGAGATAATTTTGATATTTTAGCATGTGAAACTGACAATTCAACGCTCTCATGGCTAGAGTGGAAGAAGTATACACTTTCTTTCCCCACCTATCCAACGCCCTTGCCTCTTTATCAGCGGGAACAGGATTTTTAACCACAGAAGCTTTAACACCTTTAGGCCCCTGAGAAACAGTTTCTGGGTCCGCCCTAGGACTCAAACAAATACTTATGAGCTTCGGGCACCCTATAATACCTATCAGGTTTAACAGGAGCAGGAGGCAAGAGTCAGGGTTCAGAAGCCTCTGCAAAACATCTTCCACCACAGTCAACACAGGAGGAATAGCTAAGGGCCTATGCTGGGGTAAAACAAGAATTCCTAAGCCTTTTCCTGGAATCAGAGTAATCCTGGCCTTCCATTTAAAATGCTCCCTCATGGTATGCAGAGTCTCTGAAAATGAGAAATCCTCAGGAGGAGTAGCTGTAGGAGTGGAATCATCCACATCAGAATCAGAATAAGTAGGATACTCCTGCAAGTCTTCCACAGTAGTCTCTGAAGCCTCTGAACACTGTGCAAAACTATCAAACTCTGGTTCCACCCTAGGCCTCTTATCAGTATAGGGCATAGGACCTCTAATCATAGTAATCAAATCTTCTGCCATTTTAAGAATATGTTTCTTAGGTACAGAACCGGAAATGCTGGGAGAAGCCCCCACAGAAGCTGAACTAGGCCTACCTCTCAAAGAAGTTTTGGCAACAGAAGGAGAGGCTCTAACTACCTTGGGAAGAGAGGGAAGAACAGTTACCTGAGAAGCCCCCTCAGCCTGGCCTACCTCCTGAGAAGGCACATCCTGCAACAGTAAAGTTTCAGCCTGAGACTCCATGGAAACTCCTGGCAAAACCTCTGGCTCCACTGAGCCTTCTAAAGAACCGGCGTCCTGGGACTGCGGTTCATCAACCCTAGGCTTCGCTGTTTGTCCTTGCGCTTCTTGGGCCAGGCGCCGGAGCATCCGGCGGCATTTTATAATTGCAACGCTTCCCAAACACTAACCTGGCACAGTCTAACCTCCTCTTAATAGTCGTTTGTTAAACCTAGCACAAGAGCGGCAACCAACAACGTCGTGCTCAGGCCCTAAACAAGGTATACACAAGGTATGGTAATCCCTATGAGGTATCTGTTTCCACAAGAAATACAGTTATTCACTTTTTCTGACATCCGGTTAAATACTGAGGCAAGAAAAAACAAAATGTTCTAGCGGGTACTAGCCAACTCTGTTTCGGTCTGAAACTCCGGTTTCGGAAATATTTCTGAACGCCAACCTGCTCTCGCAAAACTGCTTCTGCATCGGACCATGCCGCAAAAAAGCCTGAGGATATGACGTCGGTCATGCGCGTTAGTACCCTGGCGTACTGACGTCAGTCTACTGCGCCCTGACCGCCAGCCTTATACTCTGGTATTCGGGCCGACTGGACGCGGACTATACCCAATAGTAAGGACTGCAGCAATGGAAAACGAAGAACATCCGGGCTGTGGTTCAAGTCTAAAGCACTTTTGCTTCTAGTCAAGTTACTGGGATTATTTTTTATGTTTAAGTATTTTCCTCTGGAACAATGGAAATGAAAAAGTCTCTCTATGGACTTTATTACTGTCAGAAGATTCAGACATAGAGCCCTCCTTCAACTTGCTGGTTTGCACTTTGTTGGCTAAACATTTCTGTTTCCCCCTTAGTGTTTTCTGCATCCAAAAATGGCTTTGATCCTCCAGGAAAAGATATTCTGAAGGCAGCTTGAGATTGAAAATGAATTTCATATCTCCCTCTTAACATACCCTAGTTTGCTGGAATAAACTTGCTTCTTTTCTGCCTTATGTAGAGCAAATAATATTTTCCCCCAACACTTGTGCCTCCAATTTTAACACTCTTCCTCCAGTCACAGTTTTGTCAAGAGGAGTTCTTTATCTGGTTTGACTGCTTTCTCATGGCTTGATTTGGATCTCACACGCACACACACACACACACACACACACACACACACACACACACACACAAAATTCCACTCTCAATTAACAAATCTTCATGTGGAATGTCAATGCAGGTCAGTTGCTTAGGTGTACTTCTATAAAGTTAATGCAATGCATTCCTTCCAGTTTATCTAATATAGCAAAGAATCTCAGGTCCTCTCTCAGTGCTGTCTTCTAACTCTATTTTTAGAAACAGCTCTTGTAGAGATGCCTCATGTTCAACCAGTCTTTCATTTATTTCAGTGTCTGATTTCTACATTTGTATTAGCTCATCTAAACAGCTAATTACAGTTTCTTCTATTTTTCAAGCTTTTTGTCATGTGGTTTAAAATAAGTGAGACAATGGTGGAATTTATGAACACTTCTTACTATATTTAATTTATTTTTCCTCTAAACTACTGCAAGACGACATCTGTACTAAATCTGAAACATGAACCGCATTTTGCTAAACAGCAGCAAGGTTCTTCCCAGGAGTTTTTTCTTCTCCTTTTCTGTTTGATTTTAGCTTACATTTTCAAAATTTCTTCTTTTGCTGGCATCCAGGGAAATCCTGTTGCTACAATGACACCTGTTTCCCTGACAGCAATAACTCAAAATGTTTCACCAAAAGCATTCATAACCAATGTATGATGTATTTTACACATGGATGCAAGCTTCTCACCTCAAGAGTGAAGCTCAGGAAATGAATCTTGGCATCCATGTTGAAAACACAAAAAGAGTTATGCTTAGCGAGATCCACTCTTAATTCTCTGTAATGCATGTAGCTTTATCTGCTACTTGCACTACAAGTTACAGAAAGGAAAAAGAAAACCAAAGTGTGGGAGTGTAATGTGTTTTACAAGTATTCAAAGCCTTTGATAGCCAGTAGCACAGTGAAAAGGCCAGCACACAGAAATGAAGTTCACCTTTAATGATTAAAAGGCTTTAAAAGTTGTTATTCACATCACACTGCCACCCATTTTCTTTAAGTGTGGCAGAGTGAAATAACAGCCTGCAAAGCAGCTTCTCCTTTTGCCACTGTCCATTGTCAGTCCCCAGTCTGAGACCCATTCTTTACAGAGAACAGGGTTTCTTAACTCTACCAAAAACTGGAGTCCCCAGCTACCTAAAATCCAGGGTGGACTCAAGAAAGGATATTCCTGAGCACCACTGAACCAAATGATGCTCTATCTCTGGAGACCAGATCCAATTTGTAATTAATAATAAATGTATAGGAAGTAGCCCAAGTTGCTACTGCACATATGCATGGGCATTCTGGATTGAAACACTGAACAGGTGGCCATAGATCTAGTTGAAGGGGCTCGTAAAGTTTTTGGTAGAGTAATGCTCAATTTGTTATAAACAAATGAAATACAATCAATCAATCAGTTACCCACCTAGACAACATAACTTTGGTAACTGGTTTTCCCAATTTTAATTCCACAAATGAAATAGAAAACTGGTCAGTTTTTCTGAAGTCTTTTGCTCAACATAGGTGAAAATGTAATTGTCTGTGGACATCCAATAAATGCAACATGTATTCAACTTTGTTAGCAAATTTAGGAAAGAATATTGGTAATTCAATAGATTTATTGATATTAGACTAACACCACCTTAGGAAGAAAGGTTGCATTATTCTGTAATGTAACTCTACCCTTATAAAAATCAAGTATGGTGGTTTAGAGAACAGTGCTTGAATCTCAGAAATTCTTCTGGCAGAAGTAATAGCTACCAGAAAAATTGTTTTCCAGAAAGGTTTTTCAGTTCACATGTAAGCTGCTGGTTCGAAGGTGGATTGAGTTAGAGCCTGCAGTGCCAGATTCAGGTCCCAGGGGGGAGTAGGATCTTTAAAAAGGGATCTGAGAAGAGTGCCTTTCAGGAAGGCTTTGCTCAATTTGCGCGATGCTACAGTAGAACCATTGAACCCAATGTGAAAAATTGATATTGCTGCTAACTGAACTTTAACCATAGACACGCTAGCTGCTTCTTTAAAAAGATGCATCAAAAATTCAAGAATGGTATGTATCGGAGGTGAAAAGGGATCGTTATTTTGATGAGCCCAGTAAACAAACCTTTTCCATTTGCTGGAATAGAGTTTTCTGGTAGATGGTTTATGAGAAGATAAAAGTATTTGATAGAAGAGAGCATAGGTTGTCTGGCTATTAATGGAAGTGGAGAAGCCAGACTGTCAGCCTGAGATTGGTTATTTCTGGATGAATCATGCCTGTTGGGTGAGACAGAGGGTCTGCAGTCAGATCCAGAATCAAAAGTTGGTGAAGCGAGTGAGGTCAAAGGAAGGGGAACCAAATCTGTCTAGGCCAGTAAGGTGCAATGAAGATGACTTTGCTCTTCAACATGGTAGCTTTCTGCAGGAATCTGGAAATCAAAGGGATTGGTGGATAGGCATAAAGTAGACTGGGGGCCAATCGTGAAGTACAGCATCCCTCAGTGATTCCCCCTGAAGAGGGATTAGGAAAGAGTAGCTGCTACAGTTGTTTAGGGGAGAGGCGAAAAGATCACAGCAAGGCTGGCCCCACTGATGGAAAATCATTTCCGTCATGTTCTTGTTGAGGGACTATTCATGGAGTAAAAGAATGCATCTGCTCAGTTTGTCTGCTATCACACTGGATTTTTCCCCAGAATGTGCTTTGATATAAGAAAGCGGTTGGATGAGATCACCCACTCCCACATTCTGAGAGTTTCTCGATACAAGGGATAGGATTTGGTCCCTCCTCCTTTGCTGATGTAACAAACTACTGACATATTGTTTGTTTGTATTGTAATAGTCCCCAAGAAGAGAGTATTTTGGAAGGCCTGCAACACTACTGATATGCATGCTTGTCTCTTTGGAGGACCAACTATCCTGGACGGTTTTCCCCAGAAAATGCCTCTCCCAGATGGGAAGGATCCATGGTCACTTTGGCCTTGGGCTGAAAGGGAATAAACATATGGCTTTGTAGAACCTGATCTGACTCCATCCACCATCTCAGATCTCCCTTGCATGTCTAAGTGATTTGTATCTGATGAGACATGGGTTGTTAAAGTATCAACCATTGTGTGGCTAGCATCCACTGAAGAATTTTCATATAAAATCTGGCTAAAGGTACTAGTGTTATCGCCGCTGCTATTGATCCCAGAGATTGAAGGACCAGGTGAGGCTGGAACCTTGGTACTGCAGATTATTTTTCTGACCTGGAATCTTATGGTCTAAACTCTTGAGGATGGTAGTGAATCTGTGGTTGACTTGTGTTGAAGATTGTTCTTCTGAATACTAGAGCCTGAGTTAGTTCTAGTTGGGACTTATCGTAGTTTATGGTTATCCCCAGAAGAAAGCATGTCTGGAGAACCTGGTCTCTTGCCCTTATCGACTGATGCCTGTTTGGAGTGGAAATAAGTCAGTTGTCTTCATATGGAAACACTTGGAGTCCTTGCAGTCTCAAGTGAGTTGTTACTACTGCCATGCACTTGGTAAACACCCTGGGGGTTGTGGTGAGATCAAGGGCGGAAATCTGACTTGGTAGTGACTGGCTCCCTGCTGGAGGCATAAATAATTTCTGGATCATCTCTTCATCTTTATATAAAAGTACACATCCTGAAGGTCTACTGAGCACATCCAGTCATCCTTGCTCAGGAATGGGAGGATGGACTGAACTGTGACCATGCAAAACTTGGTTCGTCGAACTGAGTTGTTTAAGATACTGAGATCCAAAATTGGTCTCCAGTCCTGTTTTCTTTGGCACTAAAAAGAACCTTGAGTAAGCTGTGGATTCTATCTGGTCTGGTGGGACTTCTTGGATTACTTTTTTATGGCAGATTTTGAATCTGAATTGTTGCTTGTTCCCTCTGATTGAGTGGAACATCAGGGAGTTTTCTTGAGTTTGGAGGAGGAAGGGAAAAGGGAATTAAATAGCCTCTGGTAATAATTCTAAGCACCCGAGTATCTTTTGTTAAGTCTGGCCAGGCTCTCTAATGCAAAGATTTATGTCCCCCGACTGCCTCCAGGGGTGGCCAATTGGGCCTCCTTTCAGGAGCGTTGGTAGGGACTGTCAAAGAAAGATTCTCTGGACCCCGGGTTTTTGCCGGCCACCTTTGCCATGGGGGCATTATCATCCATTAGAGTTCCCACCTCTGCCTTTAGGGGAACCTCTTCCATGTGCGTTTTGGAACAGACTCAAACTTATTGAATCACATCTTTCATCCACCTCATTGATTTCTAGAAAAGGATCTTTGAGGTGTCAAAAAACATACACCCATTAGCAGACAGGGTCTTTCCATCCTTTTCACACCTGCATAGTGTGTCCTTCACCTTGTGGTCAAAGATGAGCCATCAAAGTCAGCACTGATGAACAAGGACTTGAAGGACTCCGCAAAATCACACAAGTACATCCAGGCATGCCTCCTAATGGAAATGCCTGAACCCGCTGCCCTTGGGGCTCCTTCTGGTACATGCAAAACCAGCCTTATGGAGGAATTAGAAATGGATTGCAGGGTAGCCCACTGAGAAGTCACACATGACTGAAATTCTTTAGAAACAGCTCCTGAGAGGGTATTCAAAAACTCCTTAATCAAATCCCTCTGAAGTCTTTTAAAGTGTGCCAAATAATTCAGGTTGCTGAACCATAGACACATTTCTGAAATCTGTCCATTGCCTGTGACTCCCTGTTGGGGGGGGGGTGGACAGTGGAACTCTCCTCAACAAGTTCCTTTTTTGTTGGCACCCCTATGACCATGGCATCAATGGGCACCCCCTTTTTTGCAAAACTGCTTTTCCATGGGTGGTGCCATAATCTTATCTGATTTCCGAGGTACAGGTTCAATGGTGTCAGATTCCTACCACGCCCACTGCAAGATCAACTCAATGAAGTCATCAGCAGATGGAGTCACCCAGGAGATAGATGGGCCAGTATTGAAGGCCTCCAGAAATATGGACTCCTCAGACGAACGGTTGCTGGGCATACAGCCATTTCTCTGTTTAAGGATTTCTAGGACGTCTCCAAGTGAGACATCTTCAGGAGGTGACCATGGGGACCCTTCAACCTCATCAAATTCCACATCCTCTGTGATGGACTCCTCTGGTAACTCTAGGTGCTTCTTCTTAGGGACCTCTTCTGTGGGATGACATGGAGGGGTATCAGAAGAAGAAAAGTACAGTTGTGTACACTTACCATAAATGTAGATGTTTGAGTGTATTCACTGTTGCAGTCATTACATTTGGGTAATCTGCTGGCAGGTTGCCCTCAGTCAGCCTGAATAACAAAGTCTTGGGTCCTGCGTCGGTTGCTGTCTCCTCTTCCATGACGTCAGGTCGTCAGGGGTATAAAACATGCAGCCGATGCCATTTTATTCAGTTTTTCTTGCCCCAGATGTCAGGTGCTTCCCACATGGGGAGCAAAAAATAAATATATATATATATATATATATATATATATATATATATATATATATATAAACAGCAATATATGTAAATGCACTTTTAGCAACATAAACTTTACCTTCATCTAAAAGCAAATGCACCACAAAGGCTTTAGAATATAGTGAAGGAAAGAGAAGTTATAGAAAAGGGGGATGGCGGATGGGTAACCCGGACTGCAACAGTGAATACACTCGAACATCTACATTTATGGTAAGGGCACACAGCTGTACTATGTTCTTCATGTTTCACTGTTGCAGTCGTTACATTTGGGTAGAATCTCAAAGCTATGGATGGGAGGATGGAATTAAATAGCATTAGGAGGGGCTATAAAGCCCTGCAGAACTGCAGTGGCAAAGTCTGCCTGGATTTGGAGAACAGAGGCAAATGATAATGCTTTGTGAAGGTATGAACAGAGCTCCAAGCAGCAGCTTCTAGAATGTCTTTGGTTGGAACTCCTCTCAGAAAGGCTGCTGAGGTAGAGGCAGCCCTGGTGGAATGTGACCTGATTCCTTTGGGCACAGGTTTACCATGGTGCAAGTAGCAGAAACGAATGCAGTGGCTTATTCCACTTTGAAATAGTCTGCTTTGATATAGCCTTCCCCTCTGATCCTGCAGCAAATGCCACCAATAGTTGCTCAGACTTTCTTAGTGATTTGTTCCTGTTTAAGTAGAATCTTAGTTGTCTGTGTACGTCCAATGAATGCAGAATCCGCTCCCCTTTGTTCTGCAGATTTGGGTAAAATGTTGGCAGGTGAATAGTTTGGTTAAGAGCCACACTGGATACCACCTTAGGCATAAAGGAAGGATTGATCCTGAGGGGCACCCTGTCTGGGTAAAATGTAATAAAAGGCTCCACAGCCATGAGAGCCTGTAGTTCTGAAACCCTTCTTGTTGAAGTGATTGCCAAAAGGAAAGCTGTTTTCTAAGATAAAAAATTCATATCTGCAGTAGCTGCCAGTTCAAAAGGAGGCAGGGTGAGTTTTTCCAGCACAAACTTGAGGTCCCATGCAGGAGGTGGTGATTTTCTGGGAGGCCTTAAATTTTTGGCCCCTCTAAGATACTGTTTTAGCAGAGGATGAGAAAAGATGGGAGGCTCCGTGTTGTAATGAGCCGAGATGGCAGAGGCATGGATTTTTATTGAAGAAAAAGATAGGCCCTTGTCAAGCATCTCAGTCAACTATTGTAAAATCTGAGGGATATTTGGTTTTGATGTGTCCGTTCCTTGTGCTTGGTTCCAAGCACAGAATCTCTTCCATTTATCAGCATAAGAGTTTCTAGTACTAGGCCTTCTGGCTTCCAAAATGACATCCATCACAGATTTACTGAGAGGTGTTGTTTGAATAATTAAGTTATCAGCCATGCTGCAAGGTTCAGAGTTTGGAGCTGAGAGTGCAGAATTTGATTGTTCTGCTGAGACAGTAGATGAGGTATTTGAGGCAAGTACCAAGGAGGGAGTTGAGACATATTTCTTAGAATTGGGTACCAGTGCTGGCGTGGCCAGTCTGGAGCAATTAGGATCATTTTTGTTTTTGTCCTGTCTGACCTTTAGCAAGACCTTGGAGAGAAGAGGCAGAGGGGGAAAGACATAGACTGATAGGTTTTTCCAACTGAAGGATAGGGCATCCACTTTCCATGCTTGTTTGTGATAAGTCCTTGGGCAGAATTTGTCCAGTTGATAATTTTGGGGAGAGGCAATTATATCTATGTCTGGGCTCCCCCATTTCTGTGTTACCATGCTGAAGATGGCAAACAGATCTATGTCTGGGCTCCCCCATTTCTGTGTTACCATGCTGAAGATTTGTGGATCCAGTTTCCACTCGTGTGGGTCCATAAGATCTCTGCTTAGGTCATCTGCCAGAGTATTTTGTTTTCCTGGCATGAATTGAGCTTGAAGATGTACTTGGTAAGTCAAGGCTGTGTTCCACAATGCCATGGCTAGTCTGCAAGGGGGGTAGGAATGTGTACCCCCCTGCTTGTTTAAGTACCACATAACCATGGTGTTGTCCGTCTTTATCAGTAGTTGTCCTAGATGAAGTAAGTCCTGGAAGGCTGTCAGAGCATTCTGAACAGCTAGCATCTCTTTCTGGTTGATATGCAGATGCATTTGTTTTGGGCTCCATATGTCCTGAATGCATCTCCCTGCCAGGTGGCCCCCCCCCAAGCATAGTCTGATGCAGGGGGTAGAGTGAATGACAGTCCCTTGTTTTGGAGACATGTCTCTGCCCACCAAAGAAACTCCTGTTGTAGGCAGGGAATGAGAGGAATCATTGTTTCCAGACTGACAATGCTGACTCCATAAACTTTTTAGGTACCACTGAAGTTTCCTCATATGCAGTCTTGCATATGGAATTTGTAGAATGCCGGATGCCATGAACCCCAAAGCCTGCAGAATTTGTCTTGCAGATAACTGGGTTTTTGTTGCCATCTGTTTGAAGTATGTTGTCAGTTGCCTTTGTTTGTCTGGCTTAAGATAAGCCATCTGGGCAGTTGTATTCAAGCTTGCACCCAGGAATGTAATTATTTGAGAAGGTACCAGTTGTGATTTATTTTCATTTATTGTGTACCCTAGGCATGTTAGAAGCCTTTTTACAAATGCCAGATGTTGAAGATGAATGTCCTTGTTCTCTGCTTGAATGAGACAGTCGTCCAGGTAAGGATAAATCGGTATGCTTCTTTGTCTGCAAAATGCAATAACTGGTGCCAGGCACTTTGTAAAGACCCTGGGTGCAGTAGATAAGCCAAAGGGCAGTGCAGTGAATTGGTAATGCAAAAAACCTACCTTGAAGCGGAGGTATCTTCTGCATGATTCCCCTATTGGGATATGCAGGTATGCCTCTTTTAAGTCTAGAATCACTAACCAAGCGTTCCTGCCCAGCATAGGCAGTAGCTGTTGTAAAGTCAGCATTTTGAATTTTGGAATGCCCAGGAACGTGTTCAAAATCGATAAGTCCACTATTGGACGCCAGGCATTGTCTTTTCAGGGTACCAGGAACAGTCTTGAATAAAAACCTTGTCCTTTTTCCTGTTCTGGCACTGGCTGGATAGCCCTCATATCCATGAGGGACGTAACTTGTTTCTGAGCCTCTGCCCATTGATTCTGCGGCAGATCTGGCCAACCGTTTGGAATTGGCAAAGTATGGAAATGAAATGTATCCCTGGGATACTATGTTTAATACCCACTTGTCCTGGTTAATTAACTGCCAATTTTGAGCATGAAGCGCTAATTTCCCCCCCAAGGGGGCTGCCAAAAGATATGTGCTTGGTGAAGGTAGAGGGAAGTCATTGAGACTGCTTACTGTAGGGATGTGCTTTGTTTCCTCCAGATTTGGAGGTGGAGGCACCCCATTGCTTTGACCTGTAAGAACCCTGTGATTGGTATCTAGAACCTTTAGAGCACCTGGATTTGCCTTAAGAGGCTCTGTTGGGCACAGGAAAGGACCAATTTTTAGTAGGCCAGTGCCTACTGAACCTGGGTGGCTGCACTGCAATTATTAACTTTTACTGACATCGGTAAGGAGCAAGAAAAAGTTTCCCCAACAGGGTACTTAGCTTTAGTTGAAGACTTTGGTTCTGAAACTCGAATGCGAAAATTTCAGGAGTCGGCCGACCGGCACTTGTGAACTGTTTCTGCTTCAGACACCGCACGGCAAGAAAGATTGAATAAAATGGCATTGGCTGCATGTTTTATACCTCTGACGACCTTACGTCATGGAAGAGGAGACAGCAACTGACGCAGGATACAAGACTTTGTTATTCAGGCCGACTGAGGGCAACCTGCCAGCAGATTACCCAACTGTAATGACTGCAACAGTGAAACACGAAGAACATTCAAGATTCACTGTGGGGAAGCCTGGGGTCTTGGCACTGGCTGTCCATGTGGAAAGATTTGGTGAGACTCTGAATGCTAAGACATCAGGATTAAAGATACAGCATCAAAGTGGGATGGATCCATCCATTCTGTCGAGGCACAGAAAACTCTCTTCATAAACTTGAAAGCAGACTGCCCCTGAGAAAAGTACAGTTTTGTACCTACCATAAATGTAGATGTTCGAAGATCCACATTGCTGCAGTCCTAACACTTGGGTAGTCCGCTGTCCCAGTCGGCCCGAATAATTTGTCTGACATCAGGACGTCAGGGTACAAATGCGCATGACCGACGTCATATCCTCAGTCTTTTCTTGCCCCAGATGTCAGAAGACCCTAAAAAGATAAGGCCAAAACCAAAAAACACCAAACACTCCTGTACCTAATATATGTACAATATATACAAATTCACCAAAATAGAACCCCACCCACACAACCACCCCTAAACACAGAGGGAAGGAGGGAGGACTGCAGCAATGTGGATCTTGAACATCTACATTTATGGTAGGTACAAAACTGTACTATGTTCTTCATCTCACATTGCTGCAGTCCTAACACTTGGGTAGAATCCCAAAGCAGAGGTAAGGGAGGATGGCTAGCTATAATGAAGCAGGAGCTGCCAAAATGCCCTGCAACACAGCAGTGGCAAAACCAGCCCTGGATTTAGAATAGAGAGGAAGGTGGTAATGCTTGGAGAAAGTATGCACTGAACTCCAAGTAGCTGCCTCCAAAATATCCTTAGTTGCCACCCCTTAGAAATGCTGTTGAAGTGGCAGTAGCCCTAGTGGAATGAGGCCTAATCCCAGCTGGAATCTCCTTGCCATGATGGGAATAACAGAATGCAATGCAAAACCCAATCCACTTAGATATAGTTTGTTTTGACACAGGCTTGCCCTGAGAACTCAAAGCAAAAGAAACAAACAACTGCTGAGACTTCCTAAAATCCCTAGTCCTGCTTAAATAATAACGCAACTGCCTGTGTACATCTAAAGTGTGCAAAATCTTTTCCCCTATTTTGGGGATCTGCATAAAAAGTAGGCAAATGAATAGTTTGGTTTAAAGCCACACTAGAAACCACCTTAGGCATAAAGGAAGGATTAGTACGTAATGATACCCTATCCTTATGGAAAATCAAAAGGCTCAACCGCCATAAGGGCCTGCAATTCAGAAACCCTTCTTGCAGAAGTAATGGCCAACAAAAAGCAGTCTTCCATGACAAGTATTTCAATGCAGTAGCGAGGCTCAAAAGGTTGTAGAGTAAGTTTCTCCAACACAAAATTGAGGTCCCAAGCAGGAGTAGGAGCTCGGGGGTCTTATATTCTTTGCCCCTCTAAGAAATTGCTTGAACAAAGGATGAGAAAACAATGGTGGGTCACAATCATAGTGAGCTGAAATTGCTGCAGCATGAATCTTAATGGAAGAGAAAGACAAACCTTTGTCCAATAACTCAGTAAGATATTGAAGAGCTACACTCAAAGTAGGCTCAGAAACATCCAAATCCTTTGCTGCACTCCAAAATAAAAATCTCTTCCATTTTCTGCATACACTTTACGTGTACTAGGTCTTCTGGCTTCCATAATCACATTCAAAACTTGTTGAGGAAGTTGAGACCTGCTGTGGTTCAAAACAGAATATGCCAGGCTGTTAGATGAAGAGAGTGAAGCTTGACATTGAGTAGATGACCGTCCCTCTGAGACAAAAGGTGTGGAATTAAAGGTAAAGGCCATGGAGGCTTCCTTACCAGATTCCTCAGTAATGGGTACCAGTGTTGCCGAGGCCAATCTGGAGCTATCAAAATCATCCTTGGCTTGTCTTGTCTGACCTTTAGGAGTACCTTTGGGAGGAGAGGCAGAGGTGGAAAGGCATACACATGAAGATTTTCCCAACTGAACGAAAGAGCATCCACTTTCCAAGCTGTGTGATGGAACCTTTTGTGCAAAACTTTGGCAGCTGGTGGTTTAGCGGAGAAGCGAACAGATCTATGTCTGGAGTTCCCCATGACACTGTCAATTTTGAAATACATGAAGATCCAGTTTCCACTGTGGGGATCCATGATTTGCCTGCTTAACACATCTGCTAAGGAGTTCTGTGCTCCTGGCAGAAACCTTGCCTGAAGATTTAGCTGCAAGCTGAGCAGTCTCCCACAAAATCATTGCTTGCCTGCATAGAGGATAAGAATGTGTTCCCCTTGCTTGTTGATGTACCACATGACAGTTGTGTTGTCTGTTAGAATCAACACCTGCCCTGGAAGAAGTAACTCCTTGAAAGCCAGTAATGCAAACTGGACTGCTAACATCTCCTTCATGTTGATATGTAGATGCTGTAGTCTGGCAGGCCACTTGTCTTGTATCCACTTTCCATTCAGATGAGCTCCCAAGCTATGTCTGAGGCATCTGTCATTAGAATCTGACTCGCCTCTGGCCGGGTCACAGAGAGTCCCTTGTTTAGGTGACATTCCTGAGCCCACCACAAAAATTCCTTTTGAATGCAAGGTATAATTGGAATGACAGTGTCCAAATCCTGGCAGTGCTGTGTCCATACATTTTTTAGATACCATTGCAGCTTCCTCATATGCAGTTTGGCATTGGGAAGCACCAGAATACAAGATGCCATGAACCCTAAGGCTTGAAGGACTGTCCTTGCAGTCAGCCCGGACTGAAGAGATAGTTGATGGAAGTAAAGGGAAAGATTCTTTTGTTTGTCCGGGGTTAAAAAGGCCATCTGGGCTGCTGTATTCAGTCTCACACCCAGAAAGCACATGTCTTGAGAGGGTACTAGACTGGACTTTATTTCGTTCACAGAATACCCCAGGCATCTTAGCACTGCTATCACATATTCCAGATGCTGAAGAAGCTCGTCCTTTTCTTGAGCCAGAATCAGACAGTTGTCCAAGTAAGGATAGATTTGTATTCCTTTTAGCCTGAAGAAAGCTACGACTGGAGACAGATCTTTTGTGAATACTCTGGGCGCAGTAGATAAGCCAAAGGGCAATGCAGAGAACTGATAATGGGAATTTCCAGCTCGGAAACGCAGATACTTCCTGCAACTGAGTCTGATAGGCACATGAAGGTAAGCCTCCTTGAGATCTAAAGTTACCATCCAGTGATCTTTGCCCAGCAGAGGTAAAAGCTGTTGTAACGTCAACATTTTGAACTTGGGAATGTCCAGATAAGTGTTGAGGATAGACAAATCCAAAATTGGTCTCCACGTGTTCCCCTTTTTGGTACTAGGAACAGGCGAGAATAAAATCCTAGGCCCCTTTCTGGCACAGGAACCGGCTGAATGGCCCCTATCTGGAGTAACAGAGAAATTTGCTTGTGAGCCTCTTTTCTTTGTATAGGAGGAATGTCTGGCATGCCTTTGAAAGGAGGCAAGGTATGGAAATAAAACCTGTAACCGTGGTGAACGATATCCAATACCCATCTGTCTTGGGTAATAACACTCCAATTTTCTTTGAAAAGTGCCAGCCTTCCTCCCAAAGGTGCTGCCAGACGAGAAGGCTCTGGCAGCTGAAAAGGCAGGTCATTGGGTCTGCTTACGAAAGGACTGACCCCTGCCCTCACCAGAAGACTGGGCAGGTGAACTCCCTGTTCTAGGCCTAAAAGAACCTTGAGCTCTGCCCCTACCACATCTAGATCTACCCCTAGACTGAGAATCATAAGGAGGATATGTCCACCCCTTAGTAGGCCAATTTCTACTAAACTTTGGAGGCTGAACCTGCAAAAAATCTTTAACAGTCTGCATAGACTTAGCCTTGTCCTCCATTTTCTTTAAAACTGCTTCCACAGGCGCACCAAATAACACATCAGATTGTAAAGGAGCATCTAAAATCCTTGTCTTTACATGTTCAGCTAAATTCTGAACCCTCAGCCAGGCGAGCCTGCGAAGAACAGAACCAGTGGCTGCCACCCTCGAAGAGGCCTGTACAGCATCAAAACCACATTGCAAGGAATGCTTACCCACCTGTTCAGAAACATGAACTAAATCCTGCAACTCTTTACACTCAATACCTTCCGCCAGAGCATCTACCTTAGACTTCAATTGTGAAAGGAGATAATTTTGGTATTTCAACATGTGAAACTGGCAATTCAAAGCCCTCATGGCTAAAGTGGAAGAAGTATACACCTTCTTTCCCCATCTATCCAAAGCCCTTGCCTCTTTATCAGAAGGAACAGGATTTTTAACAACAGAAGCCTTAACACCTTTAGGGCCCTGAGAAACAGTTTCTGGGTCTGCCCTAGGACTGATACTTATGAGCTTCAGGCACCCTATAATACCTATCCGGTTTAACTGGGGCAGGAGGCAAAGAATCAGGGTTCAGGGGAGCCTCTGCAAAAACATCCTCTACCACATCCAGAACAGGAGGTATAGCTAAAGGCCTATGCTGGGGTAGAAACAAAAATTCCCTAAGCCTTTTCCTGGAATCAGAGAAATCTTGACCTTCCCATTTAAAATGCTCCCTCATGGAATGAAGAGTCTCTGAAAAAGAAAAATCCTCAGGAGGAGAAGCCGAAGGAGTAGAATCATCTACATCAGAATCAGAATAAGGAGGATACTCCTGCAAGTCTTCAGCCAAGACTCAGAAGCCTCGAACACTGCTCAAAACTCTCAAGCTCAGGTTCCACCCTAGGCCTCTTATCAGGGGCATAGAACCTCTAATCATAGTAATCAAATCTTCTGCCATTTTAAGCATATGTTTCTTAGGCAGAGACCCTGAAGAACTAGGGGAGACCCCCACTGAAGGTAACCCTGGCCTGCCTCTAGAAGAAGCCTTGGAAACAGAAGGGGAGGGCCTAACCACCTTAGGAAGGGAGGGAGAACAGCTACCTGAGAAGCCCCTTCAGCCTGGCCTACCTCCTGAGAGGACACATCTTGTAACAGTAAAGTCTCTCCCTGAGAATCCAAAGGAACTTCTGGCAGAACCACCGGCTCCACCGAGCCCTCTAAAGAACCGACGTCCGGGACAGACGGTTCTTCCACCCTAGGCTTCGCTGCTTTGTCCTTGCGCTTTTTAGACGAAGCGGGCGTCGGAGCATTCGACGGCATGTTGTAATTACAACGCTTCCCAAAAATTAACCTGGCACAATCTAATCTTCTCTTAATAGTGTGTTTGTTAAATCTAGCACAAGAGCGACAGCCAACAACGTCGTGCTCAGGCCCTAAGCAAGGTATACACAAGGTATGGTAATCCCTATGAGGTATCTGTTTCCCACAAGAAATACAGTTATTCACTTTTTCTGACATCCGGTTAAATACTGAGGCAAGAAAAAAACAAAATATTCCCCAACGGGGTACTTAGCCAACTTTGATTCGGTCTGAAACTCCAACTTCAGAAAATTTCAGAACGCCAACCTGCACTCGCAATACTGCTTCTGCATCGGACCATGCGGCAAAAAAGACTGAGGATATGACGTCGGTCATGCGCATTTGTACCCTGACGTCCTGATGTCAGACAAATGCGCCTTGACCGACGTCAGCCTTATACTTTGGTATTCGGGCCGACTGGGACAGCGGACTACCCAAGTGTTAGGACTGCAGCAATGTGAGATGAAGAACATTGGAAGACCTCAGATCTGAGATGGCAAGGATCAGGACGATGGCCCTCGCCTGCTCTGTAGGCAAAATCCCAGAGGTGGAATCTGGAGTCAAGCAGTCCAATGCCGAGGATCCAAGGCACAAAGATGGCTCCAAAAGCCTCAGAGTTGACAACAACCACCTTGGATCTGACAAGGAAACTTTGGCCCCGACAGCTCTCCAGATTCGATGGGATCAGAGCACTCAGAGTAAGCTTAAGATCTGAGGATACAGCAATCCTCAGATCTCAGTCAGGCAGATCTGGGCCACTAGAATCCATAGCCTCTGAGACCACTGAAGGAGTCAAAGGAAGAACTTGTAGTGGGGGCGTAGTAGTGGAACAGACCTCCTGACTCAGAGGGGTAAGAGCTGAGGGGACACCCATCTGACCCTGCCCTGAGAGGATTTTTTCCTCACCACTCTTTCAAATCTTCTTCTTTAAGGATCCTGGAAGAATGAGCAGACAAGACTGAAGGAGACTTGTGTCTTTCCAGAAAGGTGGAGGGTACTCTAGAGGTACCAGATCCACCAAGGGTGACTATTGAGTCCTTAGTATTACAATAAATTTAGATGGACTGGCAACAGATGAAGTTTGGTCCATCAACTTTTGTCTTTTTGGATCATAGGGCATCCGATCAGACGATTTCTGTGTTTTCAGATCCGAGGTTGAAGTCTGATCTCTCTCAATCCTTTTTTGGGAAGACTCCGAAGCTGAAGACGAGGAGGAAGGCTGCGGAGACCTTGTTTTTGTCTTAGATTTTAAATTGGGAGACTTGTCTCCAGACATAGCCTCTCCAAAAGAATAATGAGTCCTTTCAAGATTCATTTACTTTTGTATTCAACCAGTCCCTGGGATTGAACATGTGAAATACTGAACAGTCCTCCTGTAAATGAAGAGGCCCTACACAGATAAGGTGTATACATCCAATAACAAAATCTTATGTCCGCATTTTGAACATTTTTAAAAGCATGCATGCCATTTCTACCCCACATTCAAAAAAAATACCAACACTAAAAGTTTAACTTTTTTTTTGAGACAGGGAAAGGAAAGAAAAAGAAACTGCCATCAATGGTAGAAAGAACTACAATTAATGTATGTTAGCAGAGAAAAGAATACTAATGATAGTATTCAATAAATACTTTAAACAGTAACAGAAATATAGGATAGGTAAGGGAAAAACTAAATGCTAAAGATTTCAAAGGTTTTTAAGAAAAAAAAATTTAGACGTCGTATAATAAATATTCGAGAGTGACTGATTAGCACGTATTTCACTGAAAGCAGCAAATGAGATCTGAGGTACTTAGGGTTGATGCATTATGGGTAAGGGAGAAGCTTGAGAGGTTTTTGGCTGCCACGAGCTTTAGCAATGGCTGAGTTGTGTCCAAGGGATTGGATATGAACCCATCAGTTGAGGACAGAATGAAAATTGACATCATCAGATATATTTGTTATGAAGCTAATGGGCAATCGTGTAGCAAATGCTTGATAACAGTATCAAACTTAAAAATAAAGTAAGTGGAAAAAGTACCAAAAGTAAACTGATAACCAAAAATAAGGCGCTGGAAGGTTCACCAGAATAAAATCCACTGTTTTATTGATTGCACACGATATTAAAAAATGTAAAGTACATCCAGAACGCATTAACTGTATCACCGCGTTTTCATCACAAAAACTTCTTCAGATGAGCATACCAACTTCTGAAACTCCTTTATAAACAGAAACACCCCCAATTAATCAATTAACAAACTGTTATACTTTTAAAAACAGTGCAAAAGAAAACTATATACACAAACAATTAAACACAGTAAGTACAGAAGTGCATGGAAAATCATTTGTTGGTCAAGCAGGAATCTTGTAAAAACATACATTATTTACAGTTTGTAAAAACTTGTAAACAAAAAAATAAATATTTAAAAATATTTAAAAATATAAAACCCTTGTAAAACCACATATAAAACACTGTTGTGTAGGTCATACAAAATGTTAAACAGCACCAGAAACCGGATAAGGGTGGGGGTGTAATTTTTAATGGACAAAATCACATATGAAGGTAAGATGATGGACATTTTGGGTGATGTCAACCAGTATATGAGGGTTTCTCTGAACGAAGTAAATATTGCTTACAAAAGAATACAAGTATGTTTAAATGATTTGCTCACTGAAGGGCTTATAGACAATAATACTTACAATTTTTTACATGTCGAGAAGCCTAGGATTCCATCAATTTTTGGCATCCCCAAGGTCCACAAGGACGTGGGCAACCCACACTTGAGGCCAATAGTCTCTGCTGAAGGTTCCATAACAGCCCCCTTAGCTAAATTTGTGAATACTAAGCTTAAAAAATTGTCCATGGGGGGGGGGGGGCAAATTTACTCAAAGACTCATGGGACCTTTCGAAAAACTGCATTTGGGCCTTTATTGTAACAACCTTACTTTCATCACGGTTGATGTGATAGATTTATTTTCTTCAATACCCCACAGTATGGGTTTAGAATGGTTAGAAGAGGTTTTAAGTGATATTAATGACATAAGTTACAACGATTTTAGAACATGTTTAATCTTAATGGATGTGATTTTAAAGAATAATTTTATATTTTTTGAGGGCGAGTATTTTAAACAACTAACAGGTGTTGCTATGGGAGCCCACTGTGCCCCCACGTAAGCTAACATTATACTTTCCTACTGGGAAAATAAATTTGTGTTCAATTGTGATTTCAGGTGTTGTTGGAATTTTTATGCTCGTTTTTTGGATGACATTTGTTTATTTTAGGTAGAACCTGAGAGTAGGTTTTTAAATTTCTTTAACTATTTGTCTAGCACCACAGATTTTTTAAGATTTACGTATGAAATCAGTTCTGACGAGATACTTGGACCTCAGTATCAGTAAGGCTGAAAGGAATTTCAAAACTAGAGTTTACAGAAAAGCAACATTTTCAAACTCTTACCTATATTATACCAGTGCACACCCACACCACCAGAAGAAAGGGGTAGTTAAGGGTCAGTTTGTTTGATTTTCCAGAATGACCTCAGATGACAATTTCATTTATGAAATTGCTTATCTTATGGATTTGTTCAGGGCTAGGGGGTACCCAGAAAAGCTTCTAGCAGAAGTATATAATGAAGTTTTGGAAGCAAGAAAATCTAGGTTTGCCCCCAATTTCGAGACTGACAATCAGGACCTTGAAAATATTCAAACATTGGAGAGGTCAGGTGATAATGGGTACAACAGTGCTTTGGTTATTACTTATGTCGGGGATGCTGTGTTGACCAGAAACATTACAGAAAGAGAATGGAACAGATTTGCTAGTACATCATACCTGCAGTATATATCTGATAAGCCTTTTAAGTATATTTACAGAAGGGGACGCTGTATTAAAATCATTTTGGAGAATGATTCCCCTAGGACAGGTGTTTACCTTTCTAATAAAAGGGGCACATACAAGTGTGGTTGTTGTGCCCAATGCCCTTATGTCAAAGTTGGAGAGATGGTTCATCTGAAAAGTAGAGACAGACTTATTAAGACAAATGGTTTTGCTAATTGCAATACTAATGGTATTATTTATTTAGCCTTGTGTGACAAATGTGAAGCATTCTATATAGGCAAAACTGAGAGAAAATTAAAGTCAAGAATGTATGAACACAGGTATGATATAAAAAAGATGAACAGTAACAATTCTCTGTATAAACATACTTTGAACTGTGCAGGAGCCAATTTTTATTTTTATGTAATAGAAATATTGCCCATTGATCCTAGGGGTGGCCCTTGGGAAACACGTCTAGAATACAGGGAACTGTACTGGCAACTAGTTCTTGAAGCTACTAGGTATCCTGGTTTGAATGAGATGGTTTCATTGAAGCCAGTCTTAAAGCTTAGGTCAGCTAAACTTTAAATTATGTGACTGTCCAGCAGATGGTGCTGTTTAACATTTTGTATGACCTACAAAACAGTGTTTTATATGTGGTTTTACAAGGGTTTTATATTTTTAAATATTTATTTTTTTGTTTACAAGTTTTTACAAACTGTAAATAATGTATTTTTACAAGATTCCTGCTTGACCAACAAATGACTTTCCATGCACTTCTGTATTTATTGTGTTTCATTGTTTGTGCATGTTTTTTTTTTTGCACTGTTTTTAAAAGTATAACAGTTTAATTGATTAATTGGGGATGTTTCTGTATATAAAGGCATTTCAGAAGTTGGTATGCTCATCTGAAGAAGTTTTTGTGATGAAAACGCGGTGATACAGTTAATGTGTTCTGGATGTGCTTTACGTTTTTTAATATCGTGTGCGATCAATAAAACAGTGGATTTTATTCTGGTGAACCTTCCAGTGCCTTATTTTTGGTTAACAGTATCAAACTTCAGTTACGTGCAATTTACACACATTCACCATTTACCTCACTACAGCCTAAAAATCTCGGTCACACCATACCCATCTGGAGGAATCTACTAGGAGGTGTTGATTTCTGACCTACTGAATACAAACCTATCAATATCAAAGGATTGAAAATAATATTGTTGAACCTGCACACTAAAACATGACTAACAACTATTTTATTCTAAGAGCAGGCAAGCTCCTCTGCATATCAGAAGTAGTTGACTTTTTCCCCGCTTAATTACATAACCATGTCACAGAAATAGCCCATTAATGTAAAAACATCAGCCACACAAACCATGATCTTGCAATAAACATGACATATGAGAACACAGCTGCCTACCGGTAAAACTTATATGAACTTCAATTGGGGAAGTCATTCAACTGCGGTGGTGGTGCTGCGGTACCATTGTCGCCTCACAGTAAAATGTCCTGTTCGATTCTCAGCTAAAGCGTCTTCTGTGTGGCGACATGCGTGAATGGGCATACCTTCGTTGAAAGTTGTGCTGGCAATGCGGCATGTAAAAATCTACTGCCAATCATTAGCAGACTGGAGTTCCACTGTGGCGACCCCTAACCGGGAAAAGCCGAAAGACACAACAACAACAACAACATTCAGTTAGCTGTCTACCATATAAAGGATAATTCTCCTGGACATATCTTACAAAAGGATGCCCTTCTAGACAGGAATGTCTTCAATAAATGTAGTCAACCATACTGAATCTCACCATCTAATCAAAGCCCCTTAGGGATACATATCACAAAGAATCACATTTACTTATATGACTAACTAATATTCCCAACAGATGTACTCCAGCAAATAACATGCTCCAACTCAACAAGTGACTATATCACTATGCAGTCTTTTAGACCTTGAAAAACAGCACAAGTGTTGAATAACTGCTAATTAAAGATCAATATTCAACAATACCAATTCAAACATTGCATTCTTTCCAACAAATCTTGAAAGGACTTGTAATTAACTCGTAATACTGATCCATTCATTGCTGTCGAGTCACACCTGGCGTTGAAAATGACCCAATAAACAGCTTTTGCCACTCACAGAGTTTCCTAGGGAATTAGGGGACAGAAATAAACTACTAGGCCTTTCTTTCATATCTCATACTAGAACACACACCAGAGAGAGCTACAGATACTTATCAAACAACTGACAAAGGAAGATTTTTCAGACTTTCTATAGCTAGAAAAAAACAAGTACGGAATTAAACAACAATTGATGTTGCTGTGTCAGCAATAGCCTAGGGTGTAAGAAAAGAATGCTGCCAAATTTCTTTTGCACTGGTTTGCAGTTGGGGGCATGTCAATCTGTCAAAGGCAATTTCCGCAAATGCAAAGAAACTGAAGGCAGTTCTTCAAAAACAACTTCAATAAAAATGGAGATTGTCTTCTTGGAGATGGTATATATAATTCCAGGGGGTCCTGCAAGGTGGCTTGCCCCCTTCCCAAAAAAACAGTTTGATATTCACTGAAGACGGTTCTGGCGAACTGTTTTTTGGTTTATTTGTGTTTGCCGAAACTGCCTTCACTGGATCGACATGAATCCTTGCACCTGATTGCTCTCTGTGCAGAATTTGCATGCCCTCGACAGTTTTTTCTAGAAGCTCCAGTTTATGAAGACATCCAAAAGAGTGAAACAAAAGTTATGTACTTACTGTAAACAAAAGTTATGTGATCACCAGAACAATGCATCTGTGTTGTCCATTTTCATTCTTCCTCAACGGATGGGTCTCGGATCTGACATCAGATTTGACTCAGCCACTTTTACTGGACTCTCAGATCCAACTCTTGATCTCCTCCCTTTACCCATAATGCTCCACTCTCCTGGTATACCACAGATCAAGACTGCTGCCTTAACAGTGACTTGTACCTAACAGTCTACTATAAAAACATACAGAAAGGCTGGAGCTCACAACAGGGAACAGGTGATTTCCTGAAAGGACATCTCTTAGGCCTCTCTAAGACTGAGGGAAGGCGGTAAGGGGTGGGGAGTTGATGAAGAATGAAACTGGACAATACAGATGCATTGTTATGGTAACTACAGAACTTTTGTATCTGATGTCATTTTCAGTCATTCCTCAACTGATGGGACAGAGTCCCCAGCTAGATGAACCTCAGGTGGTCCTCATGGAAGGATATTCCAGAGTACAGCAGAAACAAATACTGCCCTATTTCTAGACAGTATGTCTAACTTGTAATGAGCAATAAATGTATGAGCATTAGAACAAATGGCAGGTGTGAAAGTATCACCTATGGAAGCTCTTGACCACAAGGCCGATGAGGTGGCTACAGATCTCATGGAATGTGCTGTAGGGGGCTTAGGTAAAGCTTAACCTTTTTTTTATAAACAGAGGCTATGCAATCAGATAGCCATTTGGCTAGAATCACTTAAGAATCTGCTCTACCCAATTTGTTCTTGGAAAAAAATACAAACAATTGATCAAATTTTCTAAAACCCTGTGATCTGTATAACTAAAACTTCAGCTGACAACGTACATCCAGAAGACGCAACATATACTCACATTTGTTTGAAAACCTAGGCAAGAACCCAGGTAAATTAATGACCTGATTTAAGTTAGATTCAGAAGCTATCTTAGATAGAAAGGATGGGTTTGTGCATAATGAGACCCTATCTTTATGTAAAATCAAATATGGAGATCTTGCACAGAGGCTTGGAGTTCAGGTACTCATCCAGCGGAGGTTATAGTGACCAGAAAAATAGTTTTCCAGGACAAAAACTCATGTTTAATCTTAGCACAAGATACAAAGGGAGATTGGGTAACAGTCTGTAAGATAACAGTCAAATCCCAATGGGGTGTACGATCTTTAACTCGGGGCCTGAGTGCATAATCTTGAGGAAGCCAGAAAAGAATGATTCTCTCCTGCCTGAAAATTTGAAATGGCTGGAACATGAACTTTGATAGAAGAGCAACTCGCCCCACTGTTAAAGATGAAGGCCAAAAAGTCAAGAACTGCTCTCTAAAGAGCCCATATTGAAAATCTTTTCCATTTAACTCTTGTAAATTTTCCTAGTGGAAGGCTTCTGTCAGGATAAGAGAATCAGTCAAACCAAAGAAGAAAGCCTGGGTTGTCTAGCCATCAATGGAAGTGGAGAAACTATGCGGTTAACTTCAGGCCATAGATGTCTGGATGTTGCATCCCTGTTGGGTGAAACAGAAGGTCTGAATGTGGATCCCGTTTCCAAGGAGGGTAAGCACGATGAAGCCAGAAGAAAGGAAACTAGATGTGACAAGGTCAAAAGCATGCAATGATGATGATTTTTCTCCAACTGGGATGCTTTCTGCAGACATTTGGGAATTAGTAATGAGTGATAAGCATAGAAGAGACCAGAGAGCCAATCTTGGATTAGAACATCTTTTGGTGACTATCTCTGTGGAGGGACCAAGGCAAATAACCTGCTGCACTTGTTAAGGGGAGATGTAAAAAGATCGCAGCAAGGCTGACACCACTGAGAAAAAATCTTTTCTGCCCCTTTGATTGAGACACCCCTCGTGAGGCATCAAAATGGACCTGCTTAATCTGTCTGCAAGCTTGTTGGTTTTTCCTGATATGGCCATTGCAAAAAGAAAGCGATCGGAAGAGATTGGCCATTGCCACACTCTCATTGCTTCTCAACGCAACAGGTAAAATCTGGTTGCCCCCTCACTGATGATATACCAAATTACTGCCATGTTGTCTCTGTATGTAATTCAATCATCCCAAAAGTAGAAAATCTTAAAAAGCCTGCAACTCTAGTTGGACAGCTTTCATCTCCAAAACATTGACGTGCAAACTGGCCTCTTTCGGGGACCACCCACCTTGGACTGTCCTTCCCAAGAAATGCCCTCCCACCCAAGTTGAGGCATCAGTGGTGACTGTGGTTACTAGCAGAGGGTGAATGAAGGGATGACCTTGAGAAACTTCTTCTAAATTAAGGGCACCAAAGAAGACATTCCTTGCAAACTTTGGAAATCTTGTCTGAGCTGCTTTAGAGAATACAAAAGTATAGATCACTGTACTGAAAGAGTCGGTTGAAGGACACTCATATGACACCTTGCTAACAGAACTAGAGTTATCGCTACTGCCATCAATCCTAACTCTTGGAGGACTGGTGTTGCTGTCAGATGAGAAGGAGAGATATCTTTCATGGCCTGAGACTATGAAGCCTAGTCAGAGAAAGGAAAGCTATCTGGTTGGTTGTGTCTAAACCAGCACCTATGAACTCCAGGGTCTGAGTAGAGGTAAGCTGTGATTTTGTGTAATTAAATGTGATGCCCTAATGATGACATAACTGGGGCAAGTAATCCCTTACTTGACTCAATAGATGCCTGGATGGGGCTGTTAGGAGCCCGTCATCTAGATAAGAAAACACCCAAAATCACAGCAGTCTCAGGTGAGCCGCTACCACTTGCCATACATTTGCCAACCCTGGGGTCTGTGGTGAGACCAAAGGGAAGTGCACTGAACTGGTAATGGCTGGCTCCCGGCTATAAGCACAGGTATCTACTTGAGTACCTGTTCATTTTGATACGATACTATACATCTTGAAGATCTATCAAGCACATCCGGTCATCCTTTCTAGCAGCTTTTCTATTTCCAAGATTGCAGCTCCCCTCTGATTGGGAGGAACATTGGGAATATTTTTCATTTTTGTTGGGAGAATTTGTAAAAACTGTATGAAATAACTTCCAAATATCATCTATCTGCACCAAAGTGTCTTTTGTGATGGATACTCAGGCTTCTGGGTGCAGAGATAAGTGCTCACAGACTGCCTCCAGAGAGCAGCAGTCAAGCAAACCTTCAGCAGCACTGGTAAGGCCCATCAGAGAAGCTGGTAAGGCCCATCAGAGAAGCTATCTAGCTAGCTTTGATTCTGTGGGCCACCTATGCTGTGAAGGCAGCATCTCCCATTACAGTCCCCCCACCTCTGCCCCGGGAAAAACTATTTCCTCGTGATTTCTGGTAAGGCCCTTTGGACTTGCGGAACCACATCATTCTACTACTTCGCTGATTCCTTGAGAAGAATCTCTGAGAAGAAGAAAAACGAATCTGAAAGGCAGACAGAGTCTTTCCATCCTGCTCACTTCCAGGAGTGTGTTTCTTTAACTTTGGGGCTAAACAAAGATGATCTATCAAAGGGAGCACTGATGAATGAAGACTTGAAGGGCTCCACAAAATCAGGCATGCCTCCCAACTGCTATGCCTAAACCACAGCCCCAGAGGTACCCTCAGCCATGTGAGAGAATTAACCTCATGGACACACTGGAGATGACTGTATGGTGACCAGTTGTGAAGAAGGTTTTTTTTTGGTTCTCCACAGACATGGACCCTGAGAGAGATTTGGAAAACTCCTTGATCAAATCTCTTTGTAGCCTGGTGAAATGTATCAAATAGTTCAGCAACTAAAGGGCAAAGGTCATTGAGGCATAAACGTGCTTGGCAAACCTGCTGAATGCTCTCAACTCTCTATCATGAGGGTGGACAGATGAGTTCTGTTCTTCAAGCTTTCTCTTAGTACCATGCCATCTACAGGGACTTCCTTGCTCCAGTAGGCCCCATCTTTAGGAGGGGTTAGATATTTATTTGGTCTATTAAGGATAGGTTCCGTTGTATTGGGTTCCTTCTATGCTCTTTGTGAAATAAGATAGATTGCCTCATCAGCCGGAAGGACCACCCAAGAAGCAGCCAGGCCAGCCCCGAAAGCCTCCAGAAACACTGACTCCTCTTGGGAAGGATATCAGATGACCATCCACCTCTCTCTCTAAGAAGTTATACCATCTCTCCAAAACAGACGTCGAAGTCCAAGTCTTCAGTGACAGATTCCAGAGAAGAATCTACGTGCTTTCTTTTGCATGTTCTCTTCCTAGAGACCTCATCAGTAGGATGGTCTGGGGAAGTATCAAAAGAACATGGGGAATCCTGAATGAGGACTGGCTGAAGGCTTGCACTGGGTGGCTGTCCCACCGGAGTAGGTATGACTGGATCAGTGCTCAGAGTCAGTGGACGGAAAATAGGATCCAAGGAGGGCAAAGATGTCCATCTGGGTAAAAAGAAAACAATATCCAAAATCTCAAAGGTAGAAGGTCTAGGAGAAACAGCAGTCAGTCATACAGGTGCTGCAGCAACCGGAGCCAACCACTGTAACCCCATTGTATCTGGCCTCAGGGAGGGAGTCGGAGCCGACCTATCCAATGCCAAAGTGCCAAGAGGCAAGAACAGCTCCAACAGCCTCAGAGTTGATCCCAACCCCTCCAGAACTGGTTCCGATGGCTCAGCTCCAGGAGTCTTCCTGCTTTCAGGAGGTCAGAGCCAGCTGACTCAGGGGAATGGTCATAGTCGAAGAACGAGTGTTTTTTGGATCCAACAAATACATCTTTGAATATCTCAGATCTGAGACCTCTAAAACCACAAGTCTGATTGAAGGAGAAACAATGTGATGCTGAGATGAGGGTAGGCTCATGGGTCCAATGGAAGACAGAGCAGTAGTGACCCCTATCTGAATCTGAGCCCTGAGGAAATTCACCATCATCATCCTATACACATCTGTCTCAGACAAACTCCAAGAAGACTTAAGGGATGAAGCAGTAGATGGTGGACTGGAAGATTTTTCTGTGTGTTTTCTGTAAGAAAGGTGAATAGAGCCAAGGGGATATCAGATCTGGGGGTGAAAACAGGAGATCGGATCCAAGGAAGGTGTCAGATCTGATGTTTTGGACACTTTAGCTGGTGGTTCAGAAGTTGGAGCTGAGCGGGAAGAACAATCAGGGGTCCATTTCCTGGAATCCTTTTCTTTAGGAACTGAGTCAGGCATTCCTTTGTCTGTTTTACTAGAGGGGGTTTCAGCCCCATCTAAAACAGAAACAGCAGAAGAAGGAAGCAAACCTTTAAGAACAAGCTTTCTCCTTCTGTCACTTAAACACTTGGATTGAACCACAAACAAAATGAACAATCCACATCTAAGAGGGCAGTGCCCAAACAATTTAAACACTCCTTGTAGGCATCTGAGTTAGGGATCTTATGTCTAAAGGGGGTGTAATTCTTAAATTCCATAGGTTTGTCAGCCATAACTAAAAGCCAATCTTTTCCCAAGACCAAAAACATGGTGAAAAAGGAAATCTTTTTTTAAGATAGAAACAAAAACAAACGAAAAAGTAAACACCAGCAATGGTAATCAAGGGATACTTGAAAACAGATAAGCAAAAAGAAGGCAAGGATACCAACGATGGTACAAAAGACGGTACCCTGAATGGGTAGAAAAGCCTAACAAAAGGACAGAAAAAGGAGGGAAAATTACAGACAGAAAGAGAAATATGTTGCATCAAAAGTAGAGGAAGGAGGAGAGAGACAAGCTAAATAAAGAAAACTTCTCAATCTCTAAATGCTCGAAAGCAGAAATATGCATCCGAACAATGTGGGGGCAAACTGAAGTATACCAGGAGAGTGGGACATTACAGATGAAGGGAGGAGCTCAAGAGCTGGATCTGAGAGTATGGTAAAAGCGGCTGATATTAGATCCGAAAACCATCAGTTGAGAAATGAATGAAAATGACATCATCAGATCACTATATCTGTGTTGTTTTCTTCAGTCTGTCTCAACCTGCAGGTATCTGGATCAGACAGATGGCAATCTTACAGTCTTCATGCTCCAAGGCTCTGTTTTCTCCCATAATGCCCTGCCTGCCTTAAGCATATCGACTTTACCCTGCATAATAACCCAGACTCATGGAAAAGCAGACTTGATATCAAAAAGCAGAGATAAATGGAAAAGAATTAACTAGGAAAGAACCAGGAAAGGTTTTCTGACCAGAACTCAGGCTATTCTGCTAGATCTGCCTTGATTCCTGACACAGGTGACAATTTGGAAGGGGGATGGTAGAAGGGGTGGTTGAGACAGAAGAAGAGGGCAGCACATATCTAGCATTATGGTAAGTACATAACCTTTGTATCTGATGTTGTCTTTTCTGTCTGCCTCAATCTTCAGGATAGAGTCCCCAGCAATTCAAGTGGGTGGTTCTAGGAGGGAAAATTACTCAATATGCTAGAACTGAAGGTTGATCTAAATCAAGACTCAATATCTAGTTTGTAGTGGGCAATAAAAATGTGACTAGAAGACCATGTTGATGCTTCACGCATGCCATCCAAAAAGACCACTGAAGAAGCTACTGCTCTGGTACAATGGCCCTTGGACTAAAGGGTAAGAAGACACCTGTAGAAGTATTCACAAATGATATACAACTGGACCACCATCTAGACAAAGTAATTTTTGAAACTTGTTAACCACGTTTCGTCTTAGAAAAAGACATAAAAATTTGATCGAATTTCATAAACTGTTTTGTTCTGTCCAAATAAAACCTTAATTGACAATGAAAGTTAAGACAATGGAACGTCTATTCTCCTTTGTTACTGAATTTAAGAAAGAAAACAGGCAACTGAATGGACTGTTTTAAGAAAGACTCAGAGGTCACTTTAAGAGGAAAAGTAGTATTAAACTTCAACAAAACTACGTCTTTATGGAAGATGAGGTAAGCTGTGCAGCAGGATGAGGCCTGTAGCTCAGAAATTCTTTTGGTCGAGGTAATCACTATGAGGAAGAGCGTCTTCCAGGACAAGAATTTAAGGTTTGCAATTACTGATGGTTCAAAAGGGAGTTCTGTTAGGGACTGGAGGAGAAAAGGAAGGTCCCAAAGAGGGTATGGGTCTCTTAATGGAGGTCTAAGTAAAAGGTTCCTTAGAAAGACCTAAGGCAATTTCACAGATTCAGTGGGCGTATGATTTTAACCCATGTGAAAGTTAGATTTAGCTTCCAACTGAACTTTAATAGTAGAGCAACTGAGCCCTGACTGAAAGAGGTCAGCCAGGAAATCAAAAATAGTCTGGATTGGGGTGGAGAAAGAATCTATACCCTTGAAGATGCCCAGAAAGAAAAACACTTCCATTTGCTAGCATAAACTTTCCTATTGGACAGCTTCATCAACAAAGACTAGACATGCATAACTCATTTATAAAGCTTGGGATCTTTAGCCATCATTGGAGCTGCAGTAACAAAGTTGCCAGTTTGAGGGATTCTAGGTTTGCTTGACGTTGACTGGAAGGGGTGAGAGATCCAATTTGGAAGACTGTCCAGAACTCAAAGCAGATGAGGAAGGTGAGGCCACAGGCAGGGGAACCAGACCTGTCTGGGCCAAAAGGGGGTGATGAGGATTACTATTGCTCTGTAATGGGCTACCTTCTGTAGGAATTTGATTATCATGGTTGTAGAGACCTAGGGGCCAAGCATGCAGAACAGTATCGCTTGGTGACTGTCCCTCTTGGGGATCAGGGCAAAGAAGTTGCTGAATGGAATCACAAAGAGGGCGCAGCACAATTGCCCCAGCAGCAAAAGATTTGATACACTACTGCTGGATTGAGAAGCCACTCACGAGGCATCAAGATGCTTTTGCTTCAACTGTCAGCTAGAATGCTGGATTTTCCCCGGCCATGTGCTGTTACCAGAAAGCATTGCAAGGATATTGCCCATTGCCACATCCTTATAGCCTCTCAAGTCAGCAGGTGAGAGGGTTTCCCCATTTTTAAAGTACCAGACTACAGCAGTGTTGTTGGACTGACTTGCAATCAAACCTTTGGGGAGGCAGTTCCGGAATGCCTGCAATGCTAGGAGAAATGCTCCCAACTCCAAGACACTGATGTGTAAGTGAGCCTCTGCTTGTGAACAGGTATCTTGGACCATTGTTCCCTCATAGTGCTCCAAACCTCAGGAGAGAAGCATCCATGGTAACCATGGTCCTGGGCATGGACAGTACAAAAGGATGATTTAAAGAAACTAGAAGGGAGAGTAACCACCAGTGAATGTGTTGTAGATTCATGTTGGTGAAGAGGATGGGATACTACTGGGTAGATGGGGACTACAGTAGAATTCTCATGTAGTATTTTGCTAGAGTAAGAAGAAAAACAGCAGCTGTCATAGGCCCAAGAAAGAGCTGAATGAGAAGAGCAGGGAGTCTGGGAATCAAGAGGATCTGACTGGCATGTATTTGAACAGCAGACACCCTTGAAGGGGGAAGTGTTGCTATTTACTTTCCAGTGTACAGATGGCACCAAATACACTCTACACACTAAACTGGTTCCAACATGGACTTCTCCGGACTGACTGTGATTCCCAAGGGCAGGCACAGTTATAGTAAGTAGTCCCTTGCTAGGATCAAAGACTCCCTTGAAGTTGCAATAGTCTAGGTACAGGAATGTCTGGAAACCTTGTAAACTAAGCCAGGTTGCCACCACTGCCATACACTTGAACACCCAGTGTGCTATGGTGAGACCAAGTGGCAGTGCTCAAAATTGATAATAACTGGCTCACAGCCTGAAGTCCAAGAACCTTCTGGAGTACCTCTCTATTTTTACGGTGATAATAGGTGCCCTTGAGGACTACTGAGCACATCCAATCTTCCTTACTCAGTAGAGGCAAGATGGACTGAACAGTCACCACCATCTGAAGTTTGGTCTGACAAACAAGTTTAGCTTGCTTAGGTCCAAGATGAGCCTGTTGTCCCGTTTTTTCTTTGACACCAAAAATAACCTAAAATAGATGAAGGATCCTAGTTGGTCTGGTGGGACCTTCTGAATTATTCAGTTTATTCAGGATTTCTAATGCTGCTTCTGTTCACTGATGGGGTGGAACTTCTGGGAGGTATCTCTGTTTCAAATATGGAAATGTGTGGAATGGGTTAGAGTAACTGCTGGAAACACTCAGGCGACTGATGTGATAGCCTCCCAAGCTTGTGAATAGAGAGTCGAGCACCCCCTCTGTCTGCCTCCTGAGTGCAGCAGTCAGGCAATTTTTCAGGAGTACTGAAAAGGCCTTCCTGATGAAGCACCTCTGAAACCTTGAAATTGCAAAACATCCCTGCTGATTGGGCAGTGACCATTATAGCTGCCCACACCTCAAGGGGTACTACTGCTAGAAATGTCTTAGAAAAACTTCTGCAATTTCCAGAAGAACATCTGCCTCCCCCTACTTTTATTCCTAGAGAAGGTCCTTTGAGGGGAGGTGAAATGTATCCCCACTGCAATCAGTGTTTATTTCACTTTAGGATGAAAAAGTGTAGCAACATGAAAGGGAGTATTTAAGAAAGACACTTTGCCTGCAAAATTGTAATGGTGCATCCAAGTGTAACAGCGGTATCTGCAATGTGGGCCATACCATCTGTTGCATTGGATACAAGGACATGAAAACATTAAATATTGATTACATGGTGGACAGTGTTGCCTCCAATGCTTTACAAGAGTTCAATGAAAGCTGAGAGGTCACAAGCTTACAGGCTTCAAAAAACAAATCTCTTCGAAGTCTTGTTAAATTTGGCAAATAATTCAGTACATGAACAGCAAATGTGGATGAAGCAGAGTTGCACTTGCCAAAGAGGTATGGACTCCTTACTGGGGTATGGATTGAAAAAGCTTTCCACTGATATCTCCTTTTTGAGGCCACAGCAATGACAACTACAATTACAGAGAGACGCTTAGTCTAAAATGACTGATCCTTGGACAGGACCATAATTTTATCCAGTTCACATGGTATCGATTCCACCACATCTGGTTCTCACAAAACTTTTGTAGATACAAGGTGTACAAAGGCATCAGTTGAAGGAGCCTCCCAGGAAGTGGATGGCCCTACACCTCAGGCCTCAAGGAAGACCAACTCCTCTGGTAAAGGAGGTTCAGAAGTCCAACCCCCCCATCATCTCATCATCTCCAACAAATTGCCAAAAGACATGTCCTCACAGGAGATTTGGGGGATCATTCTTCTTCATCTCAGAGTTTCCTTGCACTGACTCTTCTTAGGAGCCTCCTGGGGGAGGGGAGGCCAGGGGAGGCAAAGTGGCAGTGGAGCCCCTCAGCAGAGGCTGGTCAGGAATTCATGTCAGAGGCTGTCCTGAGACCAACTCATGAAAAACCTGGGCTGAATGGAAGGTTCTGCAGACATGTGACAAAGAGGCAGTAGAACCCTTCTCTGAACAAAACAGTATCCTCTTTATGATGTTGAATATCAATGCCAAAGTCAGACGGCTAGCTGGAGGTGCCCTCAAGTTCAAGAACCACAGAGAAGCCCCTGCACCAGCTGCCTATAGATCTGCAGAAGCCCCGAGGAGTAGAGATGGCTCCAAAAACCTTCAGGTTGCATTTAATCCCGGCCCTCTAGCCTGATGCCACTGCTCCGTGAGGTGCTCAGATCAGAAGATACTGGAGGTGAGTACATCAAAGAAAGAGTCAAAGCCAACAACCACCAGGTTGTCAGCACTGACTTATGAATAGGACAGACACCTACTGGAACCAAAAACACTGCAGCAGACAGAGTTGGAGCCAGGAGTACAGGACCCTCCCCTCCTTTGGGTGGGGGGGGGACATTCCTACGTCCATTTCAGTCTTCAGAAAGTTTGCCATGAGCCGGTCTAGATCCATGTCTGTGACTATCTTGTTAGGTCTAGCAAACTTAGTGGAAGCCAAGGAAGTAGGCTTACTAGACTTAGGGAGTTGCAGAGGAATCTTCTGGATCCCGAAGAGTTTGAATCCAATGGAGAGATGGCTCTGGCAGAAATCCAGGTTACAGCATTACAGCCATTAAGGGGCAATGCATCTGATCTGAAGCTAGAGTTGCTGATGAAAAAGTGACTTGGGATATTGGATATAACAGAGGCAAAAAAATACAGCCAGTACGCAAGCAATTCCAGTAGCTACAAAAATAAAAACAAAGTAAAATAGAAGTCACTGGAACCACTAGCAGCTGGTAATGAAGAGGTTTATTAAACTCAACTTTTAAAACCGCTAGTAAAAACGTTCGCCATAAACAAGGCTTCTTCAGGCATATCAAACAAAGAATACCATCCAACACTTATATAATATCAATGTGGGTCACATGATAACAATTAGGCTTGTTTGTGTTTCTCTTTTCAATAAAGGGCTTTAAAGATACAGAGCCATTCAAACCAGGCATAATATCTGCCCCTAAGCATAAAATCCAATTACATTTTTCCTTTTCAGTAAAATCATTAATATTACCCCCACGTATATTACTGTCAACTACTCTTAAAATTGAAGATTTAAAAGTATGTCCAGAGCCATTGTCTCTAATGTGTTTATATAGAGCATTTGTCACTATTTCTCTTTTAATCTCACACAGGTCTGCTCTTTATAACATTCGGTTATAAGAATAATCAAAGTCTGAAGCAGTTGTTCTGTTATAAAGAGCAGACACATATATCTAGGAAGACACGACCAACTAAGAATGGTACTTCTGAATGTGGCAGATGTACTTTCTGTAGTTTCATTTGTTGTGATAAATACTTTACTCATCAGTTTCTAACAAGACCTTTCGACTTAATGCATATGGTAATTCTGAAACTAGAAATGCTGTCTATCTGGCTAGATTTGTTGCATGTCAAGCATTTTATGTGGGTAAAATGAACCAGAGGTTAAAAGATCATATCTGCAACCACCTGTCTGAGATTAAAAGAGAAATTGTTACAAATTGTATTATATAAATGGTGGATAGAAGAAAAAAAAAAAGAGAGATCAGTTTTTTTTTTCTTTTTTAAGGAAGGGAAAGCTGAGACCATAGGGAATGAACTCCTGACAAACTACCTACAAGAAAAGCAATAAGGAGAGAAGAACAGCAAAAAGGAATCAAATTTGAGGAAAATATGCACTTTTCTCATGGTGCCTCATCGAGTACATCTGTTAATGGAAGCGGCAAACAGAATCCAAGGAACTGTAGCCAGGCAGGGCATTATGGGAGAAGAGGCAGAGTTTCAGAGCTTGAAGAATCTAAAGTTGATGGCTGTCGGATCTCATCGGATCCGAATACCCAAAGGTTGAGGTGAAGGTAAATGCATCAGATTTAATTATTAACAAAAATAAATGGAGCTGAGACAGCAACTCAGCTAGACCAGATTTGTGAAGTACTTTCTGTATAACCTGTTAATTAGAAAATGCTAATTCTATCTTCTGATGCAATGGAAAACAGTTCACAAATTTGGACTGGGAATGTCACGTCTGTCATTTTCTTTCTTTCTTTTTTTTTTTTTGTATTACTACTTATTTAGTATCTGCATGTGAAGAGAGGTTTTGATTTAAACTCTTAAGGTTGTTTTGATTTTAGTTGTTTCATTTGTAGCCATGTTCCTGCCAAACTTGTCCCTGTGTATACAGACTGATTTAAAACTGGCACTGCAATTGCTTTGTCCAGTTAGTATGCAAGTTTTTTCAATAGTAATGAGTTTTTCCGGTATAACTGGTGATGTCAGTTTCACTGTTAATGCTGTTTTCTTAACCTCTAAGAATTTACTGGTGATGTCAGTTTCACTGTTAATGCTGTTTTCTTAACCTCTAAGAATTTGCAAGCAAGACACTTGCAGGTAGCCGAAGAGAAAGAGTGAGGTCACAATCAGCACTAAGTTTTAAAAATATCTCAACAGGATGTTCATGGAAACTTGGTGTTAAGATTTTGTTTTTCTAAAGGGCGACTTGGCATTTAGTTTTATGAAGTTCCAGCAGAATGTCAATGAAAACTCAGCATGACATTCTTTAGCATTAAGAAATAATAAATAGGACTGTGGCAATATTGCTGAAATATCCTGGGTTCTTCAATGATGCTGACTCACAGCAAGCATAAGATGAGCTACAAGATCCTGAACTACATGCAAGAAAAGGATATACATACTGGTACCAGCACATATTATTTCGTCCTGTTAGGGTTGTAGAGCAAAAAAAAAAAAAAAAAAAAAAGGTCTTTAGTTTTACAAGTAGTCCGTGTCTGGGGATTTTTGATTGGCCCATATGCCGGTATATGAGCCAATCAAAACCTCGCACAGCAGACCCTCTTCTGTTCAATGCGGAACATCAAGCAGTTCCACACTGAACAGAGCTCCACTTTTTGATAGGCTCGTATACTGGTATACGAGCCAATCAAAAACTCGCACAGTGGACCCTCTTCTGTTCAATATGGAACGTTAAGTTGTTCCGCATTGAACAGAACTTCCCTTTTCGATTGGCTCGTATACCTTAACGAGCCAATCAAAAACATGCACAGTGGACCCTCTTCTGTTCAATGCGGAACATCAAGCTGTTCCGCATTGAACAGAGCTCCGCTTTTTGACTGTCTCGTATATGAGCCAATCAAAAAAAAAAAAAAGAGGAGGAAAGTCTCCAAAATAGGGATGTCTGGTTTTTGAAAATTCTGCGATTTGTCCGGGTTTTAAAACCTGGACAAATCGCAGAATTTTCAAAAACCGCCCGGACAGGTGCCCAAAAAAGAGGACGTGTCTGGGGAAACCCGGATGTATGGTAACCTTATATAAGGCAGCATAAAAATCCACTGCAAATCTGCAGAGATGCACAGTGAAATAGCAGCTAACATCAATGCCTCACAGCACTTGGTTTGCCAGTCTTGTTCTCTGCTGAGGTACCCTCCATTCTGAGTACACACCTGTGTGTTTACATGGGTTTTCACCAAGTACATTCCAAAGATATGTTGCAGGTGAACTGGTGCTCTTGTCCATAGCTGCAGTTGTTTTCTCTTTTTTAATTTCTCCAAATCTTTTCGGTTTCTAATACCATGATGGGAATGGACTCCATTCCTAAGTCAAAGTATGATTAAAGTTCATGAAATCAGTATTGTTTCAATCTTTGATGTCAGCCAGGAGTGCTATTCACAGCACCTGCAATATGCCCCAGTAATGACCCCTTCTGCAATTCGTACAGAGTTACATGCATCATTAACATATCTAAATACGATTGTAGACTTTTTTTTATAAGACCTGTTGCCCCTACTACTATTGGAACTGTCTGGGTATCTTTATTCCAAATTGCTCTCGTTTCTGCCTGCAAATCCTGATAAAATGACTCACTCTCTCTCTGTACACAAGACACTGTAGTCACTGGGTGTAGTGATTTCAATGATCAATGCTACTTTTGTCTTCATTTCATGGACTACTATAGCTGGTTTTCTCACATCTATCTTGTGAACTGTTGGTAATGGGTGATTCCATGTGATGTAGACTTCATTTTCTATGATGCTTTGTGCCTCATGTTTCCACTGTTTTTCAGCTACTTCAATATTACAATGTCTGAACAATCCCCAGTGCAACAGTCTTCCCACATTATTATGCCTTTTTCAGTATACAGTCCTTCTGCCTTTAGTGTGTCACAGCCAGCAATAAGGTGTGCAACTGTTTCCAATTCTAAAATCTGCATTTGTCTGTTGCTCCTACATGCTCACTGGACTTTGTAAACCAATGTGTAAGTAGTCTACTATCTTGCGACGCCAATATGAACCTTTCATCTTTCGGTTTGAATTTGCCTTTCCTTAACCATTCCTGCCTTCGATCCTGATCAATATGAGGTTTTCTATACTAACAATTCAGTTGCTGCCTGATTTTTACCTACTTCTGGTTTAATTTTCATTCCCGCTTGAACCTTCTGCTAGACTAAGAAGGGAAGTCATCTTAAATTTATTCTCCTCAGGCTTCAAAACATTCACTATGTTTGGGTCATGTGAGGTCAGCAGATATGTATGCAGTCTCACGATTACAGATCTATATATGTAATCAATTTCAAGAAGGGCCATATCTCCTTTGGAACAGGGAATCTTAGTATACACTGATTTTTATGAATCATTTGATGAGCATGAAGCATCCTTCTTGTTTTCCTGTCTAATCTATCCAACACCAGTCAATCACTCCAAAAAGTACAGTTGTGTACACTTACCATAAATGTAGATGTTTGAGTGTATGCACTGTTGCAGTCATCACATTTGGGTTATCTGGCTGCAGGTAGCCCTCAGTCAGCCGGAATACCAGAGTCTTGGGATTTCTGCGTCAGATGCTGTCGCTTCTTCCATGACGTCAGGTCGTCATGGGTATAAAACATGCAGTCGATGCCATTACATCAGTTTTTCTTGCCCCAGTTGTCAGGAGCCCCCACAATAGGAAGCAATTACATGGTGTGGAACACCCCCGGAAGAAAGTAAATGCCAATGTTATAAGATATGGCCAAACAAAAAAATAATAGTTAGAAGTACAGAAAGGTCAGGGGGCTGGAGGGAGGGATAACCAGGACTGCAACAGTGAATACACTCCAACATCTACATTTATGGTAAGTGTACACAACTATACTATGTTCTTTGTGTTTCACTGTTGCAATCATCACATTTGGTTTGATTCCCAAAGCTGAGGATAGGTGGAGGCAGTCAAGAAGCATTAGGTCTGGCAAGCAGGCCCTGTAAGACTGCTGTGGCAAATCCAGCTCTGGATTTAGAAAAGATAGGTAAGTGGTAATGCTTGGTGAAGGTGTGTACAGAGCTCCAGGTTGCAGCTTCCAGGATGTCCCTGGTAGGGACGCCCTGAGAAATGCTGTAGAGGTTGATGTAGCCCTAGTGGAATGTGTTCTGATCTCCTAAGGGGTACATTTCCCATGGTGTTTGTAGCAGAAATGGATGCAGTGTGCTATCCATTTAGAAATGGTTTGCTTTGAAATGGCCTTGCCCTCTGTCCCTGTAGCAAAGCTGACTAGCAGCTGGTCAGATTTTCTGAAAGGTTTATTCCTGTCTAGATAGGACCTAAGCTGCCTGTGCATGGCCAAGGAGTGTAGGATCCTTTCCCCTTTATTCTAAGGATTAGGGAAAAAGTTTGGCAAATAAATGGATTGGTTTAAAGCCACACTAGACACCACTTTGGGCATAAATGATTTATTTTTGATTGATATGCAGGTGCATTTGCCTTGAATGCATTGTCCTACCATGTGAGCCCCCCCCCCATGCATAGTCTGATTAGTCTGCTGTTAGGGTTTGGGTGTCAGGGAGTTGCGTGAAAGGGAGTCCTTTGTTGTGGTAGCAGGCCTCTGCCCACCAAAGGACCTCTGCCCTTAGGCAAGGAATGATAGGAATCATTGTTTTCAGGTCCTGAGAATGTTGACACTAGAGACTTTTTAAGTACCACTGAAGTTTCCTCATATGCAGTCTTGCATATGGAATTAGTAGAATGTGAGAGGCCATGAACCTTAGGACTTGCAGTATTTTTCTTGCAGATAGCTGGGTTTTGGTGGCCAGTAGATTGAAGTAGCTTGTCAAATAAATTTGTTTTTCTGGAGTGAGGAATGCCATCTGGGAAGTTGTGTTCAAGCTTGCTCCCAGAAATACAATCCGTTGGCTGGGTACCAGATGTGATTTCTTTTTGTTGATTGTGTACCCCAGTGAAGTTAGAAGTCTCTTTACAAATGTCTGGTGCTGGAGTAACAGTTCCTGACTGTCTACCTGAATCAGGCAATCATCCAAGTATGGGTAAATCTGAATTTTTCTATGCCTGTAATATGCAATGGCTGGAGCTAGGCATTTTGTGAATACCCTGGGCGCAGTAGATAAGCCAAAGGGAAGTGTAGAGAACTGATAGTCCATAGAGCCTGCCCTGAAACGCAGATATTTCCTGCAAGATTCCCTTATGGGGATGTGCAGATAAGCTTCTTTTAAGTCCAGGGTGGCTAGCCAGCAGTCCTTGGCTAGCACAGGAAGCAGCTGTTGGTGGGTAAGCATTTTGAACCTTGGAACCACCACGAAGGTGTTGAGAATAGACAGATCCAGGATAGGGAGCCAAGAGTTTTCTTTTCTGAGTACCAGAAACAGTCTGGAGTAAAAACCTTGTCCCCTTTGCACTGCTGGGACAGGCTGAATAGCCTTGATACTGAGAAGAGAAAGTACTTGCTTTTGGGCCTCTGCTCACTGGTTTGGGGGGAGGTCTAGCCATCCACTTGGGGTTGGCAGTGAGTGGAAGTAGAATATGTATCCCTTGCCACCACAGAGCCAGGCATTTGGTGATGACCCTTGGAGCAGTAAAGGGTCCAAAGGGTAAGACGGTGAACTGAAAATGTGAGGAACCAAATGCAAAATGTAGAAATTTCCTATAGCTGGGCCTTATAGGTATGTGGAGGTAGATGTCCTTTATGTCCAAGATGGCTAGAAATCCCTAAATTATCAGTAATGGAAAAACATTTTGAAGAGTGCGGAAGGTGGGGACCTGAAAGAACAGGTTGAGGTGAGAAAGATCCAGGATAGGTCTTGAACAGAACCCCTTTTCTTTTTCTGCCAGAACAGGTTGTATGGTTCCTTGAGAAAGGAGGCTGTCTATGACTGGCTGGAAAAGGTAGAGTTGGTCTTTGGGTGGCTAGGGGATCACTCTGGGACAGGGAGGAATGAACAACAAAAAATTCCAACTCCAAGAACATCAATACTTTATTACAGCAAAGCTTTCGGATACAAATCCTTCTTCAGTGCATTATACAGTTTGTAACATTCTTTCAGTTTTTGTAAAACAAGGCTAAAATCATGTGAGCACGGCCAGCTAATCACATCATCTCTATAATAATTCAATTAACATTTTAGCTTAGAGATATAGCAGTTCCTTAAAAAGCTTCTTTAAAAAGTACTCAGACATACTTTCAGCTCAATTTATAAATCCATACTAGAACCATATACTTAAACAAAATAAATCTATCAGTCTAATAAAATATTTATTACAAAAAGTTTTTACACATTCAAATTACTTGCACATATACAAAAAAAATACTTAAATGTATATACACACATTTAAATACCTAGTGCAATTGCATTTGTCTAGTGGCTAAAACTGGCTTAATACTAACCATGTTATTCAACCTTGGTAATACATCTGCTTGCAGTCTTAAGATCAATGCGTATTCTTTATTCTCCAGAAGGTTATTAACATCACCCCCTCTTACTTGCTTATACACGGTTTCCATCACACTAAATCTGAAGGTGTGCTCAGTACCTTTCTCCAAAATATGCTTAAAGCATTCTGCTGTATTTGTCTATGTATCTCTGACTTATGTTCTATTATTCTTTCCTTTAGTTTCCTTGTACTTTTCCCAACATAAAATGAAGGGCATTTTAGGCAGGTAGCAAGATATATTACAAATGTAGTACTGCATGTTGCTGTACATTTAAAAAATATTTTTTATTTGAAACTGGATGGATGTACATATTGTTGTCTTTCATAAAAATATCAGTACAGCAGCTGCAGTTCAAACATGGGTGTGTGCCTGTTGTATATATTTTCTGAGCTCTCTCCTGATGCTTAAAATCTTTATAACACAATTGCACTTTTAAGTTCTTTAAATTCCGATATGTAAAATCTGGCTTACTATGAAGTATCTGATGTAGTTCTGGCATAGCCATCATAATATTCCAATTATTCTCAATAATTTTCATTACTTCCCTAGTCTTAGTATTATAAGTAGTTAGATAGCTAACCTTATTTTCTTCTTCTTTATTCACTGCACTACAGGTATAGTCACTATTAAAAATAGGTTTTATTACTCCTGCTCTACTATTAAAAACTTCATTTACTAGCTCATCCACCACAGATTTTGCATATATTCTCTCTATAAATTCATTTGCTAGTTCAGTCATCTGCAGCTTGCATTTGCTGTCACTAGTATTTAACCTACTTGTTCTAATATGTTGTGCTTTCACTATTCCTTTAAAAATGTGAGTGTGGGGGGTGCATGCTGTCTTTATGCACATACCGATTAACTTGCACTTCCTTTTTATGAACACTGGTTATAATTACATTTCCTTCCTTTTCAAGTAGTACATCCAAAAAGGAAATTCTTTCAGCTGAACATTCCTTTTTCAATCTAAAAAATGCAGTGGTACTCTCCACTAATATATTCCACATACTCATTCAGCATTTGCTCAGTACCATTCCATATTAGGAGGCAATCATCAACAAATCTTCGATAAAACAGAACTCTGTTAATCATAGCTTGCTCATTATTAAATACAACTGATTTTTCCCACTGATGCATAACCAAATTTGCATAAGTATTCATAGATTAGATTCATAGATTAGTACTAAGCTAACTGCCCTTGCGAGCCATTTTAAGCCTAGCCAATTATCCCTTGTGAGATTCAAACCCTGCATCTTGTGTTTGTAAGGCAAACACCTTAACCATTAGGCCACCCTCCGCCATGGGGGTACCCATGACGACTACAGCTATCTGTATATATGGTTACTCATTAAATAAGAATACATTTTTAGTTAATACCAGGTCTAATAACAGAGGGAGAGTTTCTATTTCATTAACTGGCTTAGTTGTTTCTTCATTTAAATAAGCCCGTACTGCTTCTATGCCATATTCAATTACATTAATATCCAATGTTACTGTATACTTCCAAGAATGTTTAAGTATTTACCACAGAATTGGAGTTATACAAGAGAAAAAGATGACTTCTTGATCAAGCTGAGAGAATGGAACACAATGAATAAATGTAATGATTTTATGTTTGCAACTGTAATTCCAAATGAATATGGCATAGAAGCAATACAGGCTTATTTAAATGAAGAAACAACTAAGCCAGCTAATGAAATAGAAACTATCTGTCTCTTATTAGACCTGGTATTAACTAAAAATGCATTTTTATTTAATGAACAACCATATATACAGAGAGCTGGAGTAGCCATGGGTACCCCCATGGCAAATACTTATGCAAATTTGGTTATGCATCAGTGGGAAAACTCAGGTGTATTTAACTCATTCACTCTGGAGCAGCCGAAAAAATGCAGACTGCTTACTTCCACCATAGGAACAACAGTGCAGCCTGAGCTCATTTTCAGATACTCCATTTGTAATGCCATACAGAAAACTAATGTTCATACCTCTTTAACCGTAAGAGCTAGACTAAAAATGTAAAAGTGAAAGTTGTTCAGCAGATGCTGACTTTTCCAACAATGTAAGTGTTAGTACTTACCTATGAACCTATGATAGCACGTATCGAAGTCATTATGACATATTTGCCAAGGAATGCTGATATTATGCATATTTTTTACCTTTTTGGTAAAACAAATCACAATATCTTGGTGAATGTACCATGTAGACCCATACAATTTGTAATTAATTTGTTTGTATGTATGATTGTCAGCTCTACAATGACACCTTAACCATTACTGTGTGATGCTCCTTTACTGAGATATTCACAGAAATATGATTACTATTATATTTCTCATAACTGATACATAAACAAAGCGCAATATCTCATCACCTGTAACAGACAGAGACTACATATCAGTGTACAAGTTGTGAGGCTCAATGTCAGCTTCAAAATGATGATCATGTGTGTCATCACCATACTCCCTTGCAAAGATATGGGCATAATAATGAGAAATATGGCATATTATAATTTTCATAATCCTACCATACTAAACAAACTGTGATATCTGTACATGTGTAAATCATACTGACATAGTTCTTTTACCATGTTGTAAGGAGTAATACTGTCTTTAAAATGAAGTATTACTTGATACACGGACATGCTGCCTCACAGTTATTTACCAACATATAAAAAAAAAATCATAATTTTCATAATCTAAGTCCTAAACAAACCATGATATCTGTACATGTGTACAGCATACAGACACAGTTCTTTTAACATGTAGCTATTAATAGTGTCTTCAAAATGAGGTATTACTTAGCACATCAACATGCTCCCTCGCAACATTTAACAAAATATGAAAAAAATTCATAATTTCCATAATGTAAGCCCTAAACAAACTGTGATATCTGTACATGTGTACAGCACATCAGCACAGTTATTTTACCATGTTGTAAGGACTAATATTGTCTTCAAAATGAGATATTAATTAGTACGCTGACATCTTTCCTTAGCAAAGTCATTTATTAAAATATGGGAAAATATCAATTTTCATAACCTCAGTCCTAAAAAAACTGATATCTATACATGTGTACAGCATACAGACACAGTTCTTGCATCATGCAGTAAGGACTAATACTATCTTCAAAATGAGGTATTACCTAGCACAAACAATTACATGCTCCCTAGCAAAGTTATTTAACAAAAAAAAAAAAACTCATAATTTCCATAACCTAAGTCCAAAAAGAACTATGATACATGTACATGTCTTCAAAATGAGGTATTAACATGTTGACATCTTTCCTTAGCAAAGTCATTTACTAAAATATAGAAAAATATTATTAATTTAAATATCATTAATTTAATTACCAAAATCCTACAAGCAAAGAAATTGTAACATCTGTCCATATACAATATTCACAGTTCATATTATTACATGAAGTAATGCATTTTGATAGTGGCTTAAAAAGGATACCTCATTCATTACCTTACCATCTTTCCTAGCAGAATTATTTACCAAAATGTTAAAAAATATCATACATTTTATAACCCAAGTCATAAACAAACTGTCAAATCTGTAGATGTGTAAAGCATACAGGCACAGTTAAATGATAAGATGCTCAGTTACATTAATTCATAGAAATATGAACCACATAACCACAATGGATTCCTTCACCTGTATCTTGCAAAATTTGGGGTAAAAACGACTCTGCATGACTCCACATTAATAGAAACCAAAGTCTGACATGTGCATTCATTAATGTGATAACAACTTTTAGTAATGTGAATAACAGTGGCAGCTGCTGATGGCTTTACTTGATAAGTGATAATGACTCAGTGTTATATACTGTGCACATAAATAATGCGATAATGATTTCATTACTGGAAGGTTCTTCATGTTCAGACAAATGTGGCAACTACCCCACCATTAACTGGGAAAACTACTCATGTACCAACTCTTGTGCTCAACGTTTTCTAGAATTAATAAATTCCAATGCCTTGCATCAACTTATCCACACCCCCACCAGGAGCAGCAATATCCTAGACCTGGTCATTACCAACATGGGCAACCGGAGGTCAATTCCTCGTTGGTTAGATCTGACCACAAACTAATCACGCTAGACATCCACATCCCACCCCCACCCCCAATTAGGGAAACCACCATAAACAATTTCTCCAAACCCAACTTCATGCTTCTTAAGATAGAAGTGGCAAACTTCATGACACCCATGCTGACGGAGAATAGAGGTACGACTGCTGAATCCTATACAAATGCACTTTATAAGCACTTATACAAGTGCATGGATCATGCAATCCCTAACAGAACTAAGATGCTATCCTCCAGGAAAAAGGAAGCCAATCTGGTGGTCCCCTGCCATAAACAAACTCTACAACAGAAGAAACTTGCAAAAAAGAGAAAATCCCATGACTGGAGTAACTCCCTGGTCAGCCTCAGTAAGAAGCTGAGATCCCTCATAAAATCCTCCAAAGCTAGTTACAAAAACAAAATCGCCACTGATTCTAAAGACAACCACAAAGCATTCTATAACTATGTCAAGAATCTCAATGGCAACACTCAGATCTGCTCTGAGTTACAGCACAATGGCATTAAATATACAGAACCAACTGATATTGCCAATATCCTGGCAGATAGGTTCAGTGCTAACTTTACCCCTCTCTCACCCCCGAAAGGGCCCATCTCTATACCGGAAGAATGCAAAGTTCCTGTAATCATCGCTGCACAGGGAAAAAACACACTCTCCAAAGTCAAGAACACAGCATCCATGGGACCTGACAACATCCCAGGCTGCGTTCTACAAGAACTATAGAACAAACTGGCACCCCACCTAAGTACCATGTTCAATCATAGCCTCACCTCAGGCTTTGTGCCCACTGAATGGTGCACAGCAACAGTTATCCCACTCCACAAAGGGGGAGCCACCACGAACCCTGGGAACTAACGCCCCATTAGCCTGACGAGCCTGGTCTGCAAGGCTATAGAACGCATTATCATGGAACCTATAAACAATGACATTAGTAATCTCCAAACTCTGGACCCTACCCAGTTTGGGTTTGTAAAAGGCAGATCATGTCTCCTAAACCTGATAGACTTCTTTGAAGTGGTTACCAAAGCCATAGATGAGGGTAAGGTGGTTCACACAGCCTATCTAGATCTCGCCAAAGCTTTTGACATCATCCCTCAATCTGGAATTCTAGATAAACTCACTAAACTAGGTATAAATCCCTATGTCACAAGATGGATTGCCAACTGGCTCACTAACAGAACCCACACTGTGAAAGTAGCATACTCTATATCCAACTTCAGACCAGTGACAAGTGGAGTACCACAGAGTTCAGTCCTGAGTCCTCTCCTGTTTGGTATCTACTTCTCTGAAGTACAGGCCAACACAGAAGGTCTTTGGCTAACAAAGATCGCAGATGACTGCAAACTAGGAGCCATAATCAAAACTCCTAATGATGTGGACATCCTACAAAAGGGCCTCACTGAGACAGATGCCTGGTGTCAAAGCCATGGCCTCAAGTGCATTGTCATCCCTTTTGGTAAAAATTCTGTACCCATGAACTACCACATAGGCAGTAGTCCACTTAACATCGAAAGTGTGATAAGAGACCTTGGGACACAGGTGGACAGTAATCTCTCCTTTGATAATCACATCACCACAGTAGTCAGGAAATCCTTCTACGTGGTACACCTCATCACAAAAGGTTTCTCATCCAGGAAAAAAGAGGTCATTGTTCCCCTCTACTCATCACTCATTAGACCCATTACAGAGTACAACGCCCCTTTTGGTATGTACCTCATAAGGCATCTACAACAACTGGAAAGGCTGCAGAAATACCTCACAAAGAGGATTACCTGCTTCAAACAGATGCTCTATGCAGACCGTCTAAAGAAACTCCAGCTTTAGTTCATTACATACGCCTACTCAGAGGCGATCTCTGCCTAACATACAAAGGTATGTCAAACCCAGAGCTGTTGGACATGCTCCACTTAAAGACATCCCAATCCCTCCAAGCTACATGCTCTAGGGACCTAAACCTTGTCACTACAATAAACAGAACATGCTGTAGGGATAGTTTCCTGTTCCACAGACTTCCCATACTCTGGAACAAAACTACCTATCTATATCAAACAAAGCTCCTCCTTAGCACTCTTCAAGAAAAATCTTGATGATTGGATGGGAGATAGGAAATTCACCCTGGGGATCACTTCTGTGGCTCTGCACGACAGGGGAACAGGAAAATAATTTTTTTGGATGACAAAAATCAGGGTACCATTTGGCTAGGCTTATATAGGCTCTAGGGCCAATAGCCTAGTAGCTACCTATGAACCTATAATTGCTGCACATAACCTGTTCAGCAGACATTCATTACATTCCAGGTGCAGGTGTAATGTAAGAATCAGTCATTACCATCTGAATAAATCAATAAAAGTAGAGAAACAATTTATATCTTCTCTATTCCCACCTATAAACACAACAAAATAAAGGAATATTGGCTTACTGTACAGGACTGCACAAGAAGTGAAAAGAACGTTCAAGGAGCAAAGGTTTTCTGACCATCACTATGTATGTGAAGATGCAGGAGTAAAAAGAGATACTCCCAGCATATCTATACACCATTCACATTTGCACAGCTAGGTTTATATAAGCTGTAGTGGTCATTAGCTTAGTATATACCTGTGAACCATAGACAAAGATTATTTGTAAACACTTAAAATTTGCTGCAATTAGAACACACAAACACTCAATGTAGCTCTGACAAAACAATGTGAAAAACAAGTGATAAAACAGTGGACATGGTAATGTAAGCCTTAGCTTGCTTGCAGATTATGAAGTAAGTGTTGTGCAACTGCAACCCTTAAACAGCAGATGAAACTTCAGAAACAAAACTGCAGCCTACCAATGACCGTTCCCATTAGTTGAAGTAACATACATTTTATATATATTTATTTATTTACACACACACACACACACACATATATATATATATATATATATATATATATATATATATATATATATATTATATACACAAGCATGCACCCCCCCCACACACACATTTTACATACATATATATATCATAGGAGGTTACTGGCCAATTGAAATGCACACTGCCCTTGCAACCAATAAGTTCCTAAGTCAGTTGGTAGCATCATCTTGTTACTTCAGCGGCTGTCAAAATACAGACACATCTTCCGTAGAACTATGTATAAAGTACCAAGTGGGCCCCACCTTCCTCAGAAATGTTAGCATGCTCATGACAGTGCATAAAACCAAGTCATTCACATTTCCAGGACTCGTAACCATTCAGTCCTGTGATGTGATTTGTAGGCGTTCTGCTAACAGAACACAAAAGTCACCCTGTTTTGAAGTGTTTGTAAAGAATGTAAGACCTACATGCATATGATCTTAGTTACTTTCATAAGCCATTCATCTGAGGGTGCAGGAACATCACAGCATGCAACCTTGTTTGACAATCCCTATTCATGCAAAAAGGGTACGCTGTCATTGCACAATGTTTTAACCTTATTAGAACTGCGGTGGTGGTGCTGCTGTAGCGTTGTCACCTCATAGCAAGACGTTGTCCCGTTCGATTCTCAGCTAGAGTGTCTTCTGTGTGGAGGCATACATGAATGGGGCGTGCCTTCGTTGAAGGTTGTGCGTTAGGGCTGGTAACCCAGTACGTAAAAATCCACTACCAATCATTAGTAGACCGGAGTTCCGCTGTGGCGACCCCTAACCGGGAAAAGCCGAAAGACACAAACAAGTGTATGTTCATTTTAAAAACTACATAATGGATCCCTACAGAAAGGCAACTCCCCCACTTAATTTCTACAGAAACAAAACACAAATTGTTCTCACATTGTCACTTTTGTACAAAAATGAAATGTTTAGCTCTAAGTGAATGCCTAACATGACTAGTTTATTCATCAGTTTTAATTTTTAGTACCAGCAAATACCTTTACACAGTACTTCTGCCACAAAACATTTGGCTCCTGATGAAAGCCCTGTGTAATATGAAAAAATAAAATCTGTTGTAACTTCTTGGCTGCTGTATTGGGAAGCATCACTCCTTTTATTAGCCTATTGCCAAAAAGTCAGAGGCACACAAATATCAGGGAAACTGATTTTTCCTCATCATAAAGCAGAATGCACAGGGGAGAAGCTGTGCTGTTGGAACAATAAGGAAACATCAAGACTGTCACTTAGGTTCATAGGTGTGTACTAGGCTAATGGCCCTGGAGCCATTACAAGCCTAGCCCATAGACGTCCCCTGGCATTGTGCCGCCTGGCGTTAGTTCCCAGTGCCTTTATCAAGCACAGCCACTGGAGTGATCCCCGGGGTGAACTTTCTATTTCCCATTTACTCATCAGATTTCTCTTGAAGAGGGCTATTGAGGTCCTCTGCTTGACATGTATGGGAAGTCTATTCCAGAGCATTGGCAGTCTCTGGGTTATGAACCTGTTGTTCTTTTGAGGTCTCTGGAATACACAGGAGCTCCACCAGAGAGATATTTTGGAATTTACCATTATACTTAGAGCAGGACTTTATGGGATTAGACTAGCCTTGCTGGTGCCTCTTAGGACAGCTACTCGGATTTCCGGCATGTGCGAATGGATAAGAAATGTGTGTTGCCTTGCAAGTTGGAAGCTGGGAATGTTTATAGTGTATTTTCTAGGAAGTTTTCGCACTTAAGTATGGGTCTAGTGGTATCATGGAGGGATACGCTTACCAAAAGTGGGTTGATACATACATCTCTTGTGTATTTTACCATCAACCAGTAGAAGCAATAAAACAGCCAGTAAGCTTATGGCAGTTATTACACTGCCTTAGAACATTCAATGTGAAAAAACTGGCCACAAGATAGGATAAGAACATATTGCTCAGTTGTGCTGTCGTCAGATGGTGGAGAATTAGGGCTCCTCATAGTAACCTGAGATTGGAGGGAGACTACTAAACAGACCCCATATACTTATGAATTAAATATTCTGGCTAATACTATGAGGTTAGGTTAGAAAGTAACTAATCTAGTAGCACTTGATGAACACACCAAATTAGACTTGCCAAAAAAAAAACTAAAAGTGGGGATTCATCTAACAGGTACTACTAGTGGTGATTAAATCCTAGAAGTGTGTGGTTTTGGTGAGATGTCCCATTTCTCCCCAGGAGGGGAACATGAGCACTAGTTCCAAGTTGGTCTACATAATAAAACCTTGGAAGTAACTTTATAGTTTGGTACCAAGTTAGCTGTCCTTGTGGGCCATTTCAAGTCTAATTAATGTCCCTCAAGGGTGAATGTTAAACCCTGTAACTTATGTTTGTGAGGTAAATGCTTTAACCATTATATCAATCCTTCCCCCACACAAAAATATGTCAGAAGCAAGATGTGAACCCACACCTCCATCTGGATACCATAATTCCTGTGAGCCTTACACCACTGGGCCACCCTGACATTCTTAATGCTTTTAAACGAATAAATGACCTATTTTACTTCCAAACCCAATTTCTACACCCCACCATTCCACATTCAACACTATGACCTTGTTTTCATTAAACATGAGTCTAAATTATACATGCTGTACATCCCATAATACAACCAACACCTTTGTAAAGAAACTCAACCCTACCATCACTATCTCTGCCAAAGAAAGGGAAATCAACCAAACAAAGCATCTAAATTGCATAATTTCCACCGACATCCGACTTTCTACACCAGTTTGTCCTCTTGTAGCATTTTCACCATATACCTCATTGAACCTGACGTTGCTTTAAAACCATACAAGCCCCCTTAGCACCCATCTGACACTTGTTTAAAATGTTAACTTTTGTTGCAGATATGTTTATTTCACATCCAATACCTGCCAACTGGCCAGATTTTTGCTCATATTAATGGTCTGCTCGTCGTAACATTTGTGGCTTTCTGGCAAATATTCGCGGAGTAGAATCACTAAATAACGTAACAAACTTCTGACTTCTTGTGCGTTTTGGGCTCTTGCCTCCTGACTACTGCCTTTGTCCAGATTTCTTGGGCTAAGAGGTTGAGAGGTATGATCCAACTTAAAATAGCCACCATGCTAAACATACAGCGACTGCTAAGCATACAGCGACACTTACTATACCAATTCTGACATCCAAATCTAGTTAAATGAACCCTTTATCATGCTAAATATACATTTACACTTTGATCAAGGTGTAAAACTGGTATCTATTCGGTACTACTAATAACCGAGTCACATGAACTCCCTGACATGATTAACCACATTACTTTACTGTACTTTTTATCATCATCACTCTTCACTGCCTCTAAGAACGAAGATAACAGGTTTTAACTAATCAAAATCCACAGAGAAGATCTATTACACACCTTCCTCTTCCTGGGCTGCCTAGATGCAGTAGTGACCAGAGATGGGACTACAGAATAAAAGTGGTTAAAAGATCACAACCTTAATCATTTGCAATAAGCTGTCAACACAACTGAGTGGAAACAACATGTTCTTTAAATCACAGACTCCCGGCGAGTGTATAAATAATCCAAAAGCTACCTATTTGTAAGAGAATAAAAGATCACAGCCTAAATCCTCAGCACTATATTGCAATGCACCCATGTGAGAACAGCCCTCACACTTGCCTTTTTTTTTGTTGTTGTTAATATGTCCATTTCACTACTGGCTCTGAATTTCTTTCTGCAGATTGCTGGTTAACAGTAACAGTTACCGAGTGTGCAAGGGATTATGGGGCGCAATTGTTACTTTAGATGCAATAGCTGTTTAATGATACACAGAGATGTTCAAAATCACCAAATGTAGGGGTAGTGCTCTCATTTTGTTTAAAACATCAACAAGAAGTGCAGGCTCCAACTGTCAAGTCAAAAGACAACACCACTGTATACCCAACTGACCACACCAAATTGCTAGGAGTGGAAATAGACAAATTAAAATTTGACATTCACATATCCATGACCATAAAAAAAATCCACAAAAAACTAGGAGCATTATACCGAAATAAGCAACTTCTCACCAAAGCAGCAATGATTTCAGTAGCAAATTCCCACCTTATCTCCACCCTACTTTATGCCTCTCCAATATATACCAACCTAAGGCAATGCGATCCAAACAAGCTAGAGACCTGCTACAACAAAATCGCCAAATTTGCTACAGGGGCATCCTACCGTAGTTACTACTCTCTCTCACTTGCTGAACTGGGCTGGCTTGAACTCCCTCACCTCCTTCAATGGTATCAACTCTCCCTCGCCCACAAACTAGTAAACCATCCACTAAATGTCCCATCCCCCCAGAATCTATTCCAACCCTATCGCACCACCAGACCACTAAGATCCAGCAACAAAAATCACTTGCAGATCACTAAAGCCAATAACTCTGCTGGTGAAGCACTATTCTCTTGCGCCATAGCCAAATTATGGAACTCCCTCCCACCCACAATTACCTCCATACCATCATGCACCCACTTCAAAACTTTACTAAAAGCGCACCTAAAAACATGCTGGCTGTGCCCTTGCAACTCCCACTCTAATATCACCCACCCCATCCAACCACTACCTTTCTTTCTACTCCACTAACTACCTTGATTATAGCAAGCTCAGATGCTCATAAGCCTAGTACTTATTATACAGCAGGAACTTCTTATTGTAACATTTGTTAATGTATGTTATATACTTCACAGATAAAGATTCTACTTATCTACTGATGTACTACGTTCTTCATCTGTAAATATGTTGTATGTAACTGCTATGTAAATTGTTAATCGCTATGTAATCCAAATAACTACTGTCTGTTTATTTTAATTGTGGAGCTTTTCTCCCTGGGCCTCCGCTGAAAATGCACCTACGTCCAGTCGGACACTCCCGGTTAACAAATATAAATAAATAAATAAAATAATATTATGTATAAACATTCAAATGAGAGGGTCAGACATGTATTTAAATGTAAAAGTTAACCCTGCTTACCTAGACACTTAATTTCTACATACTGGCATAGTACCTTTTGAAAGGGAAGTGCCTTTATTGGGGTGGGTTTAGTTAGGTTTATACTACTATTACTCTGTTGTTACCCAGTCTGCATAATATTTGTCAGAGTTTAAAAAAGTAAGCTTAAAAAAAAAGTTTGAGTCAGAAGGCTGGGAATCGGAAAGCAACGTCAGTGAACACTATCGTAAACTATACGTCCCTACACCTAGCAATAAGGAAATAGCTGACAATTTAATAACTAAACAAGAAGCAAAATTAATGCTAATGTAGGTTTAAAAAAAATTGTGTCAGAGGGTTAGGAATCAGAAACTACTCCTAGTGATAAGGAAATAATTAGCAGTGGAGTTACATTGAGCTCCTGAACTTAGTTGCGTTCCTACACGACCTCGGATGTAACGTACAGAATATCTAACGCCTCAGGGAGCACTCGGATGTAACATTTGATGCGCCCTGTGAAGGTATTCGGGGTTAATGAGTAATGAGCAAGCTATGAATAACAGGGTTCTGTTTTATCGAAGATTTGTTGATGATTGCCTCCTAATATGGAATTGTACTCAGCTAATGCTGAATAAGTATGTGGAATATTTAGAGTGTACCACTGCATTTTATTTAATTTCAAAAAGCAATGTTCAGCTGAAATAATTCTCTTTTTGGATGTACTACTTGAAAAAAAAGGGAATGTAATTGTAACAAGTGTTCATAAAAAGGAAGTGCAAGTTAATCGGTATGTGCATAAAGACAGCATGCACCCCACACACACACATTTTTAAAGGAATAGTGAAAGCACAACCTATTAGAACAAGTAGGTTAAATACTAGTGACAGCAAATGCAAGCTACAGATGACTGAACTGGCAAATGAATTTATAGAGAGAATATATGCAAAATCTGTGGTGGATGAGCTAGTAAATGAAGTTTTTAAAAGTAGAGCAGGAATAATAAAACCTATTTTTAATAGTGACTATACCTGTAGTGTAGTGAATAAAGAAGAAGAAAATAAGGTGGTACTTGCGTATTATCAAAACTACTTTTCCAAAGTACCCTAATTTGTAACATTTTCAAAAAACGATGCTTGTTAACCTAAGAAGGGGTGTGTCATCTGTTACTTCTATTCAGTGACATTGTTTTTCATGTAGGAAGAGGAATAACGTTAAAACTCCACTGCCTAGTAGTGTTCTTTCCTGCGCAATCCACATGACTACTGCTTCTCAGTCATTCATAATGTTACAACACATGAAAGTTGGCATGTTCACAAGAAGACAACCGGTCCATTTCAAACCCCTTTACGTGGCCACACAGTGAATTGCGATTACATTTCATACATATTTCAAGGAATTAGTCCTCATTGTTCATAGTGTAACTGCCTGTTGATGTCAACAACTTCAGATGTACAGAACTATGTCTGCGTGAAGCAGGATAAGGTTTTAACACCCGCACATGCGTCCCGCTCGGGAATAAAACAACACATCCCTGAGTAGGGAGATTTAGTAGACAGCAGTTCTTACCTGTAATATTACTTGTTTTTATTCACTTTTCTGCATAGATCTACTGTGGAAAATGTTTTTTTTTTTTTATATATATATATGAGATACTTAGGAAATATGTAGAAAAAAATGTAAGAAAGAAACAGGTCCTTCTTTGCAGGACTCAAAAGCAGCAGGCATCTGAATTGCATTCTTCATTAAATCATGTCAGGAATCGGCGCTAGCCAGGAAGAGGAATTTTGCCATTATTCCTCTTCCAAACTTGTAAACAATGTGATGCAGTAGTAATTCACACTTTTCCCAACTCTTTTCAGGTTAGCATTCATACTTTCGTGAAAACCTTGGAAATTTCTGCCCCTTGGAAATGTGGTTGCGATAATACGCAAGTACCAATAAGGTTAGATATCTAACTACTTATAATACTAAGACTAGGGAAGTAATGAAAATTATTGAGAATAATTGGAATATTTTGATGGCTATGCCAGAACTACGTCAGACACTTCATAATAAGCCAGATTTTCCATACAGGAATTTAAAGAACTTAAACATGCGATTGTGTTATAAAGATTTTAGGCATCAGAAGAGAGCTCAGAAAATATATACAACAGGCACACACCCATGTTTGAACTGCAGCTGCTGTACTGATATTTTTATGAAGGGCAACAATATGTACATCCATCCAGTTTCAAATAAAAAATATTTTTTAAATGTACAGCAACATGCAGTACTACATATGTAATATATCTTGCTACCTGCCTAAAATGCCCTTCATTTTATGTTGGGAAAAGTACAAGGAAACTAAAGGAAAGAATAATAGAATATAAGTTAGAAATACGTAGACAAATACAGCAGAATGCTTTAAGCATATTTTGGAGAAAGGTACTGAGCACACCTTCAGATTTAGTGTGATGGAAACCGTGTATAAGCAAGTAAGAGGGGGTGATGTTAATAACCTTCTGGAGAATAAAGAATACGCATTGATCTTAAGACTGCAAGTAAATGTATTACCAGGGTGAATAACATGGTTAGTATTAAGCCAGTTTTAGCAACAAGAAAAATGCAATTGCACTAGGTATTTAAATGTGTGCATATGTATTTTTTGTATATGTGCAAATAATTTGAACGTGTAAAACATTTTTGTAATAAATATTTTATTAGACTGATAGATTTATTAAGTATATGGTTCTAGTATGTATTTATAAATTGAGCTGAAAGTATGTCTGAGTACTTTTTAAGGAAGCTTTTTAAGGAACTGCTATATCTCTAAGCTAAAATGTTAATTGAATTATTGTAGAGATGATGTGATTAGCTGGCCATGCTCACATGATTTTAGTCTTGTTTTACAAAACGTGAAAGTATGTTACAGATTGTATATTGCACTGAAGAAGGATTTATATCCAAAAGCTTTACTGTAATAAAGTACTAATGTTCTTGGAGTTGGAATTTTTTTGTTATTCAGCTTTTATTTCCTAACTTCTGGTTTATCACATCAACCTTTGGTCTTAAGAGGGAGGAATGACCCAGGACATAAAATACCCCATTTCTATGATGGAGAGGACCCACCTGTCTGAGATAATGATTTTCCAAAGGGGCAGACAGTAAGAGAGCCTTAGGGACAGGGGGAATGGAGTCTGGGGGGAGAAAGTGAAGGCAGGTAGTCTATACTGAAAAGGAGTTTTCTGGACAGGAGTCTGAGCAGACTTAGAAGGGGTCTGCTGTTTCCTTTGGCCTTTTCTGCCTTTAGCATGGGAAGATGGAGCAGAGTGTGGCTTTGATGGGTAGTTCTTGTGAAATTTGGGAATATGGGAGACAAACAGTTGTTTAAGGTCTTGCAGCGCCTTCCCTTTCTGCTGAAGGGCCTTAAATAACTCATCCACTTTAGATCCAAAGAGGCAGAGTTATCCAAGGGTGCTTTCATTAATTTTGCACTAAAGTCATTGGGTAAGGGCTAAAGCCTTAACTAAGAATATCATCTTATGACTGAAGCTGAGAAGCTTCTGTAGCATCACAGCGGCAACAAATAGAGTGCCTAGTGACTTGTAGTGAGAGACTAAGGAGGGTAGACATTTGAGCCTTGGAAGGTGAGTCTGGAAGATCAGCTAAGAGTTTGGTGACCTGGGTCAAAACAGCCAAGGCATACTTGGACATGTGTGTCTGATAATTTACTGCCTTGAAGGCCAGGGTACAGGAAGTCCTTACCAAGGTGCTCCATGGCCTTACTGTCCTTGTCAGTTGGGAGGACGGAGGTAGATGGCAGTAATTTGGATGGCTTGTCTGCGGAGACTGAGACAGTGGCATGGTCAGCTACAGGGCATTTGATCAGAAATTTTGCCCCTTCAGGGACCTTGTAGAACTTGTCAGGCCTTCTGGGAGCAGGTGGTTGGGAATCAGGGTTAAATGAGGCAGCATTGAAAGCACCCAAGAAAGCTGGTAATACTGGGGGAATTTAAGAAAGGAGCAGAGGTGTCCATCTGCAGGAGCTCATAATATCTTTTTTGTATCTCAGACATTTCAGAGGAATCTCATTTAAAAAAATTCTCTCATTTTGGAAATTGTTTCCCCAAAGGTGAGGTCCTCTGTTGAGGAATCCGCCTCTATTGATTAGTCCTCTGGAAAAGCATATCCAAGAGGAGAAGGCATCTGGAAGACACAGGAGAGGGAATCCTCATTTTCAGGTAGGATGACATCCTCAACCTGAGGCCTAGGACTGACAGGAGGAGGGCCAGCCTGTGGAGATCCAGACACTGCAGGCCTCAGGGCCATAAAGGCATTAAATAGGCTCTGTGAAAAAGGCTGCCAATCTGGTTGACTTTCAGGAGAGGGGGAGAGATACTTGGTTTTGGATTTCTTTTTCGATGAAGGCCTAGCAGGCGTAAGCTCTGAGGAACACCTAGTGTCTGAAGAAGGCCTAGTTCCGTGGACTGAGAAGCTGAGGAAAGGCCCGTCTAAGTAGCCGTAGGAACTTGTGGTTCCTCCTCGACATCGCAAAGTGACATCTGCAAACCCTCCCCAGACGTGTCTTCTGCTCTAGGCTCTGCAGCATCCCAAGGGGTACCCACTATACCTGCTTCAACAGACTCTGAGCATTCCTCCAGGCGACCGTTGGCCACAGGAGGGATGCCGAATGGAGAAGGGGTTGCAGTAGCAACTGGAAACCTTGGCCTTCTTTTTAGGTGGTTCCATGGGCTGACAGGATGACCCTTCCATCCCTAAAGCTAAGCGTTTAAGACACACACACACACACACACACACACACACACACACACACATATATATATATATATATATATATATATATATATTTATTTTTTTATTTTACATTTATTTATTTTATTTTACATTTGTTAACTGGGCTAGTCCAACTGGATGAATATCCATTTTCAGTAGAGGCCCGGGGAGATAAGCTTCAAATGTACAATTTGTTAATACTAACAAACATATAAGCATAACAATGACAAAAATGAGGAATCTATGCACATTTTTAACATTATTCCAACCTTGATAAGAAGAAAGGAAGAAAAAAGATAAAGAGAAAAAAAAGATGAACTAGGAGTTATAATATTATAAACAAAAAAGAACCTTGTTCATATATTGAGAGGAAAAAATAGCAGCAAAAATAGACTTTTAAGAAATCTAATTTTCTAATAAATTCGAAGGACTATATTTATTAAGGATTTCACCGAAATATATATATATATATATATATATATATATATATATATATATATATATATGTCTTAGATATACACTCAAGGTATGCAGGCAGCTGCATAGGGTTTTAGGCACAAAAGCCTGACAGATCGTGTAAAATGATGGTCGTGCATAGGCCCTAGACAGAAAAGGGCAAGCTTGTGGGCGTCCTTATGGGGGATCTGACAACTGTACTTGCACTTTCCCTTCTTGGATGACATGTAACCCTAACAGGAATGCAGTGACAAAGGAAGCAAAAACGGCTCCAATGGGGTACTTATCTTTTGGAATTTGAAGATCCGAAGTGAAGACGGCAGGAACGCTGATGTTCGACTGGCGGCAGAGAAGTTCTGAGGAAAGGTACATGCAGACGTCACTTTTATGGCCCACGCTCCCTAGGCCAATGTCAGACGTCCTACGTACCTAGCAGTAATTACAAGCTTTTGTATATTGGCCAGACGTTTGCATAGCAAGACAGGAAACCTCAAGAGTTTGGAATACTACAATATGGGAATAAAAGGACATCTGCAAGTCACTTGACCTGCTTGTGTTTCAACTTTAGAGACTTCTTAGAGAAGAAATAGCAGGTCAGTCAAAAGGTAGCCTTACCAAGAAATATGGTTACCTACTACAAGTCACATCAGCAAAATACAACTCTCTCAAGCACAGATGGTCAAAGAATAAGCTAAAAATAATGGAAAACACAAACTTTCACTATTTTCTGCGAAGGAACAAAGCCCCTTCACCTTTTACGTAGGAGTCTCTGACCTCTACATTCTACATTTAAGGTTGCCATGGGTGTGAGAAAATGCAATTTCTGACTACAGAAACCTCATCCAGTTTGTTCTGTCTCTAACACTGACAAATCATCAGGTAGCTGATTCTTCACCCAATGCTACTACTATTTTACCAATTCAGCAAGTATATACAGCCTACAGTGTCTTGATGTTTTTTGCTCAGCAGCAAGCCAATAACTTCTAGTCCAGGGCAGGACATTAGCCCTAAATGTAGCATCCAGGATCTTCCATCTCAACTCTTTATGGAGAATGTTCAGAGTGAGCCAAGTGAATCTACTTATTTTATTTTTATTTGGTAAAGGTAAAGCACTGATCTCCATGAATCTTTTTCAGACTCAGCATAGGACCACTGTCTGGTTAGGCAAATGGAGGCTGAGAAAACTACCTTGTACCACAGGAAGAATACACTTAACTGCTCATATCCTTACTCTTCTGTACCAACTATCAGAAAACAAAGTAGGTACCAGTAAATGCAGGCCTGATGTGAACACCATAAATATTAAAGCAAGTTACACTACATAAAAATTACCTTGGGTTTTGTCTTAAGGAACTCCTACAACAGAATGCTCTGAAGAACCTGGAACATGGGCAAACATTTCAGGGATATGAAATGTGGACTTGAAATGGGATCTATGAGAAAGTTCAAGGACTTTAAAGAATAGTAGCTGAGTAAGATAACTTAAGAACGTAGGTCTTCATCTTTCATTCATTAACAAGTGATAATACAATTGAGTGCTGGGGTCTCTGTAACCTCTGCTGAACAAAGGAAATTAAGGCGGGTCAGCCTTCATGTGCTTCTCTACCAAATTAGCTATATAAGAAGAGCAATAGAGGTGATTTGTCTTTCCAGGTGTTGAAAGGTCTGAGCCAGGCTGTCTCTAAGCATCTTCTCAAAACTCAGGGCCATGGCTACCCAAACTCTAGCCATCTAAAACACCTCCAGGCTTCCAGTTCTGATTTCGTCCAGATTGCTAACTTATGGACTGTGTGGTTCATGTTTTGGGACATGTGACTATTAATGCATTTCTGGTTGGGAATTGGGGGCTTTTAAAATGTAACAGCTTAGAAGTGATGTAGTGCCATCCAGGGAATTATGTGACTCACCCTCACTGCAAACAGCATGCTTACCCCTTCTCATAATGATGTGGGGAAATGGTAAGAGCTTAAAGCATAAATCCCTTGCTGGCCATGCCTTAGTTAAGCCCTCACCCTATAATAGGGAACAAATGGGTATGGTCATGACAGTACACCTAATAGTCAGCAGGCATGGGCATGGAAAGACAACAAACCGCAGAATAAAAGTTAAGTTTTAAAATGAAGAAAACATGAATGTTGGTGTCACAACACACAGTGAATGTTCATCATTTGACAGTTTGAGAGCGGGATGGTATTGCAGCGGACATGGACTATGCAGCAGCACAATCGTGAAACGGACATGGACTATGCAGCAGCATAATCGTGAAATGCTATAACTGCCATACAGTCCAACTACTTCTAGTTCAGAGTTACTAATGAAAATCATAGGTTAGAGATTAAGATTAATCCATAAAAAAGTGCAGAACTATCGTATCTGATTTCTATATTTTAATCATTACCTCAAAGCTTTACAAGAAAAGACACTCTCTCAAATAAATTGTATTTTTTTTAAACAGACATAGAACTGTTTCTGTTATTTCCAAAAACTAAACAGTCTCTTTTACTGATCATGCCTGTAAAAGGAATGGTGTAAGTACACCTGTCACAATACTTTACTGCAACATGCTTCAAGGTTATCTTACTGAATTTTAATGCAAGTGAAAAAAGCATGACATATGACCTCTGTTTGCTTAATGAAATTTTGGAGTACCCTGTGTGATTGTTTACCTTAAGTAACACAGAAACCGGTAGCAATTCCAGTCAACAACAAATAGCTCTACAAACACATTAGGAGCTCAGAAAGCAATCAGAGCCTTATTAAAAATACACAACTTCATGCAGTCATACTGAACTTGAAACACTTTAGTGCCACTAATTGAAATAAAAAGAAACATTTATAAAATCTTTGAGAACAAATTTATAAAAACTGCCAGTTGGAGGGATATTCATTGGTGATGCAAACTTTAAAGTAAATAAGCACAGTTAGAATAATACTTTTCCACTTAAGGACAAATGCCAAGCACAATTAAACTGTGCTTTGGGGAAACACAAGCACTCTGTGCCCCTGATTACAGCAGTTATCTAGAATCACTTAAGTTTCTCATAGCTGAGTAGCATCAGAATCCATTAGCTTGTGAAAGCATCACGTCCATGTGACAGTTAACACGTAAAGGACTCGGTGTCTATTACTCAGCTTATTTTCATCAGCATCAACTACAAGAAGTGGGAAAACAAATTAACTATCTGGTGCTAAATCTTTACCTATAGGCAGCAGCTGCAGTACTCACTCATGGTAGGGGTGCTTATATTGTATGTAGCAAACAAAAAGCTTTAACTTCTTTACTGTCACGCCTAGCCTTTCACCACTTACATGTTAACAGCACATAGAAGCAGAAATGTACTAGGCTCTGGGGATAAATAGCTTTAATGTTCTGGTCCCATGACCTTTTACAAACACTAATATTTATGAGCACCTAGTGTATATCATTATCAAATAAATATATCAACTTCCATTGCCCTGCACTGAAATCTATTGGTCTTCAGTGTAGTAAGATGTTAAATCATTACTAGCAGACAAAAATGAATATAACACTTTCAGGAATTTTGTGCTGTTACATGGATGGTGTATTTCATAGGTTCATAGGTGTGTACTAAGCCCATAGGATTACTCTGGCATCGTGCCATCCGACCTTACTTCCAAGTGCCTCTGTCGAGTAAAGCCACTGAAGTGATCCCTGGGATGAATTTTCTATTTCCCATCCACTCATCAAGATTTCTCTTGAAGAGGGCCGGTGAGGTGCTCACAGTGCAACCCTTTCTCTGAAAGTAACAGTTCATCAGGCAGCAGTATAACAAAAAAGGCAGAAAGCTCAGGCCAGATAAAGGTTAGTAAACGAGCATTAGATGTCAAGCAAACACAACTTGTCAAAAGAGCACCTGGTCACTAGAGATCACTACACCTACCTTGGAGATGATAATTATGTTAAGCAAGGGCCATACAGACTGGCAGCTTCTTGTATGAGGGGGAGTTTGAGTTTACCCCCTATGAAAAGCATACATTTTCATTTACTTTCAAATACTGTCTCAAATATTTTTCCTCATTCTTCTGACAATATGACCACACCTACAAGTAAAGCAGCATCATACAAATAAAGGTACTTTTCTCTTAATCATCACTTGCATACTGTATGTACATGCAATCTAAGTGTCATGCAATTGAGAAAAAAAGACAAGATGACTGCTCTTCTACAGCATAGATGCTGGTCCATTTCATGCGATGACTGCAGGACATCCCCAAGTAGATATGCAGATACTGAACACATTTGTTATCATACAATGTACTCCTAGTGAGAGAAACAACTGTCACACAAAGAAATCAGGGGGAAAAAAGCAATACACCACAGCATCTTAAGGCTGATTAACTTATGTCTTAACATTATTCTTCAATCCTTTCAATTCAGACATCCTCAATTTAAAAATGTCAGTTACCTAAGGAACACTTGCAAAATCGTCAGCCTCCTAGCACCAATGAATTAATACTCAGTTCTAGGCTGATAATAACCTTGAAGCTACTAAGCAAGTGGTGGAAAGACGCACAGTTTTGACATATGTACCATCTCGCTTAGTGTATTATCTTGATGTGTATTGGCTCACTCAGAATAAATCATTCTACATAATTTAGGCTTTTCATTGTATTTATAGGTTCATAGATTAGTACTAGACTAACTGCCCTTGTGGGTCATTTTAAGCCTAGCCAGTTACCTAATGTGCGAATCAGCCCCTGCACCTTGTGTCTGTAAGGCAAACACCATAACCATTATGCCAACCTCTCACCTCCCCCTCATTATGGACTAATGGCCACTGATACATGGTGTGGCATGCAGATCTTTACATCCAATTTCAAATTATGAATGTTCAGCACATCATTTGTCAGCACAGTGCTAACTATGCCATGTGATACAGCAAGCAATTCTGAAAAGTTGTCAAAGTGAAGTATCAAAGTCTGCATGGGAAGACAGGCTGCAAAAACCTCCTTGTTCTGAAAAACTTGAAAAATTGCCATCATTACTAGTAATGAGGGAGATGCCTTATCTAAGGCAAAAAAGTTACCTACAAGTATCTCATCCATAAAGCACTGCAAAGAACATAAATCTTAACTAAAGTTGGCGCGCCTCTGTTTCATGGGGTAAGCAATTCAGAGGGATACCATGGATTAAAATACAGATCTGCTTAAAATAATCCAATACTAAACACCCAAGAGCATTTCTTCTGTGGCTTACAGGACTACATTCTTTGAGATGCTTTTGAGCATCAATAGACAGTTTGGCAAGCAACTGCTTCTAAGGCAGGATATACCACTGTTCTACACTGCAGAAATACTGCTACACCACTTTCTGGGTCTCCCATGGCCAAGCCTATCACCACCTGGTAAACTACTGCAGTGTAATTAAAACTTTTTAAGTAATACATGATTTTTGCACCCAGTCCTTCATGATGTGGCTGTGACTCTGTTCGCCCAGTCTCTGAATATGCAACTCTGAGGTCACATAAAACCAGATAAAATGGACTAAATCCATTTCCTTCTTTGGTTTGCTGTGATCTCAGTGATAGTACATCGTCAGACATCAGGAGTACAGAGGTAGAACTTCTGTACTGTAGAGGTGCAGTCCACCTGAGAAAACACTTTAAATTCTAATGTAGTAGCATTTGACCTTTGAGTCAGAAGGGGTGGCAGCAATCGTTTGGTTGACAAATAGTGTACTGCTATCTGGTTAAATGTTGTTTTTAATGCTGCTAATCTCCAGCATATAAATTAGCTTGTGACTACTGACTTCTGCTGTAGGCTTCAGTTGTAGTACCTGACTGTATGCTTTATGAACAACAGAGTTGCTGGCTAGTCTAGTCAATTGTTAATAATCTGAGATAGTTCCAGTTGTGAAATGAGTTTGGTCATTGCCTAGTGTTTTCACATCTGTTAAAATTCAAGCTGACAAATCTAAAGTGCATAAATGTCACATTTACAGATTGTATGTTGTGGAGGAGAGTTGGAACCAATTGAGATAGGCATTCTACCAGTCTTTCTGAAATCTGGAAACCTCTATCACTGTAATCCGACACTTGCATACCAACACATATCTATTGCTAACTGCTTTATTTTTCCATCTGTTCATCTACTCTGGAAATCTCTATCTAAGTAATCCCAAACTTGCATACCAAGCCATATCTCCTGATAGTTGTCTTATTTTCCAGTTTAAAGGCTAAAAAGTACAAATGTACAAGTATGAAATATAGTGGATTACTCACATGTCCTCCCCGCGGTTGGGTAGTGTTCGAAAGACATGCCTGCGTAAATGGGCGAGCCTTCGTTGAAGGTTGGGCGTCGAGCTGGCACCTCGGCGGTTCGTAAAAATCTACTGCCAATCATTAGCAGACCGGAGTTCCGCTGTGGCGACCGCTTACCGGAAAAAGCAGAAAGACAAACAACAATAACAACTCACATTGGCCAAAACTACTTAATGCAGCAAAGCATCAAATAACAGTACTTTATCTACCCAGTTCAATGACCAAGCAATCCTAGTTATTTTAATCAGTCTCTCTCCTAAGTGTACTTAGAATATAACATCCTTGACAATTTCTGCTGCAAAAGCAAGCCAATATCATTGTCAAGAGAATTCCACAGCTGAATTTCAATCCAGCTGTAAAAACACAAAAAGATAAACACCTTCAGTAAAAACAATGCAAGGCAGTTTCCAAGAATCAAATTAAATTGCTGAAATATTTTTTCTTTCACTTTTGCATCAGCGTGTTCTGTATTACAGTTTTAAGCTAAATTATCACTTTAGTATGTTTTACTTTAGCAGTGCACAATTTCCCTGGAGGGAAATAAAAACAAATAAAGCTCATAACAAAATTAAAGTAGAGCTGAAAGACTTTGTCTTTGTATCCCTAAACATTCTACTTCACTGAATATTTTTGGTGGAAAACCATCTGCGTGGGGAGTAAAAGTACACAATGTAAACCCACCTACAGAGCCACAGATGTTTACAGACCTGCAGGAGGGAGGAATTAGGTATGGTGCAGCGTCATGGAATTCTCGAACATCTACATGAATGGCAAAATACAAACTATACCCAAAGGTTTCCACAGCTTGCGTCATGTACACTACTATGGGTAGAATCCCAACAGAAATTAAATCAGAGCTGCAAATCAACACCCCCTAGGGCTTGACATAAATTGCAAGGCTGGCTGGCTTAGTAGAGCCCTAGACTTAGAGTACAGTAGCTAACTACAAAATATGGAAAGTGAAACTGCTTCTTCAAGTGGCCCTAAACACAGACCTTAGAAATGCTGTTGAAGTGGCAGTAGCCCTAGTGGAATGAGGCATAATCCCAGTCATAATGCTGTCCCAAAGTTCCATTGGCTGCCACAAAGGGAATTCCAAAATGCAATGAAAGCAGAATCCAGGGGAAAGCAAATTGTTGTGGCACTAGCTGACCTGATGCAAGAAACAATCCCTGGCAAATACTCCTCAAGAAATGACTTAATCCCTAAGTAATGCAAAAATAATGCTTGCCTAGAGCCTAAAGACTTCCTAAGGGGAATTATGGGAATAATCTTTGCCCCTTAGAAATGGGGGTCTGCAGTTTAAGTAAAGGCAACAGCCACCTTTGGTTTAAAGCCCCACTGAGAAACCTTAAATGGCTGTGAAGGATTATTGCAATATGCATACCCTATCGCCCATGGAAAATCAAAACCTGCTCTACTCAAAGCCCTGTCCAAAAGAAGACACCCTTCTTGCAAGTCTGCTATTATGATAAAAAATGGAAGTCCTTTCATCATAATAAAGCATTTTTCATAATAAGGTTAGTAATCCAGTTTTTCCGTTTGCTAATTGAGATCCCAAGCAAAGTTGCCATGACTCTTATTGCTTTTATTCTTGTTAGAAACCACCTACACAGAAGGGTCAACACAACAGTGAGATGAAACAATCATAGTGGAAAATATAAATCAAGCCATCTTCCGCCCCTAGAAAAGGACAAACCTTTGTCCAATAATGAGCACCATGATTGAACATTTCAATAAATTAGAAATTGAAACAGCTTGAATCTTTGCTGAACTTAAAAACTTCCATTTTTCAATTTTGTAAGGTACACTTTCCTTGTACTAATAATCTATTCTAAAAACCTCACATTTCTTGCTTGTTGGGAGAGAACAACACTTGTGTGTCCACACAGTCAGTGTAGGCTTGAAATGAATGACTTCAGTGACTTATGACATTGAGCAGACTGACCAGACTTAGTAGATAAAATGTGAGGAATCAACAGATAGGCCTTGCTTCATACCAGACTTTTGCTCGACTAATACCAGTGTCCTCTTCTTCTTCTAGATTGGCATCATCTTGTACCTGGAGTCTTGTCTGACCTTTTAACGACATGGAAGGGAGAGGCAGAAAGGAAAAGCAACTGTTCACTGTTTTCACACTTTCAGACAGAGCATTGACTAGAAAGCTGTGTGAGTAAACCCCTTTGTTTCTGCAGGTGGCAGCTGGCAGTTTAGTGGGCAGTGCCTCTATGTCTGGACAGATGTCGTGGTTTTTCCATGACACTGCTCATGAAGATTTTGTTTGAGGCAATGCATACGACTGTGATTTACCATGATTTGTAAGGAGTTCTGTGCTCTGGCAGAAACCTTGAACTGAAAAATGAAGAGCAGATGAAGAGCAAGTTGAATGTGTGATAAAAGCTTTGCTGCAATGCATATCTGATAGAGAGTGTGGAGCTCCCCCTGAAATGTATGTGTACCACTGTTGACTACTTGTGTTGTCTGCTAGAATCAACACCTGCCTGGGAAGAAGTAAGAATTTGAAAGCCATTAATGCAAACTGGAGTCATGACAGTTCCTTCATGTTGATAATCAACACCTGCCACTTGTGCATAGTCTCCACTTGTATCTTAATTCCATTTAGATGAGCTCCCCAATCAAGTTGATATGTCTGACTTGTAGTCTCTGGGCAAGCCTCAGGTGGGTCTGTTTAATCCTTGTTCCTGAGCCCACCACACAACACTTTTTTTGAAGGCAAAAGGCTAGTTTCGGCCGGGTGTCCTTCAAATCCTGGTGTATGTGTCTCCATACATTTTTGGCCCATTGTTCTTTAATCCTCATTGGCATTGATGCATTCACAGAAGCCAGAAATCATGCACCCAAATACCTAGGCTTGAAGGACTGTCCTTGCAGTCAGCACGGACTGATGTTGATAGTGTGAGAAGACAAGATGCCACCAGTTTCTTTTTTTGAAGGCGAGTCCAAAGAAAAACAGTATCTCTGCTGCCAACTGACAGTCTCACACCAGAAAGAACACATGTCTTGAGAGGGTCACTTTATGGACTTTATTTAGTTCACACCAGACCTAGGCATCTTGCTACTGCTGACATGTTCATGCTTGCAGAAGGCCTTCCTTTTCTTGAGCCAAGAATCAGGCGGTCGTCCAAGTAGGATTTTAGATGTCGAGGGTTTAAAAAAAATAATATCTGGGCTGACAGGCAACCTTATGGCATACTCCAGAGCATGATAAAGGGCAATGCAGAGAACTAGATAATGAGAATTTCCAGCTGAAAAATCAGAGCTGCTCCTCAACTTAGCCCTTATAGCACATGCCTTCCTTTCACATTTGAGATCTAAAGTTACCATCTCAAGTACTTACCATCTTGTCTAAACCTGGTGGCCACAAAGCAACTGTAAGAAAAAACATCTGTCCAGTGAGCCTTTGAAAAAATAAGAAGGTAAAAATCACTTGTAAAGTCCGTGTTTGGAACTCACTGTACTAAATGCGAAGCCTTGAATAAAATAAAGGGGCTTCAGTACTGGCTCTGGCTGAAAATGGCTCTGGGTAACTAGAAGTTGCCTTCCCCTTGCCTTAGCAGAGGGAGGAGGCTGGCCGTCTGGCATGCCTTTGATTGGGTGATTGTGAAGAAATAAAGTAAGTGTGATCCATGATTGATATTTTTTGTTTTCCTGTCTTAAGTAATTAAATCTTGCTTTTTCCCAAGTCCCTAACCCCCTTCCTCCCAACTGGCAGGAATTAAATTCCAATATGGCAGAGTCTAGGAGTAAAGATCTTGTCTGTTTTCTGAAAGGACTCTCCCTACCCTGACTAGAAGTCGAGCTGAAAACTCCTGTTCTAGGCCTAAAAGAACCTTCCCTCCTGCCCCTACCTACACAGAGAACTCCTGAACTGGGAATCATGTGCTGCCGAGGATGGTCTTTGCCGCCAACCTGCGGGCAAAAATCTGGCTGAGTTATTTGGGTCTTTAACGGTTTGCCTTTACCCTAGATTTTCTTCCATAAAGAGCAAAACTGCACCTGCAACTCCACAACAACAACACATCAGACCACCGTCAACTCCAAAATGGCAGGTTCTCATGCTCTTCTAAATTCTTCCTCCAGGACCACATCCGACTGCGAAGGACAGAACTAGTAGCAGCCTTAAAAGGAGGCCTGTACAGCATCAAAACCACATTGCAAAGAATGCTTACCCACTTGTTCAGACACATGAACCAGATCCAGCAACTCTTTACACTCAATACCTTCCGTAAAATCCACCTTAGATTTGATTCTGTAGAAGAGATAATTTATGCCCTTTAGCCTCATGAACTGAGTACAAAATGCCCTCATGGCTAGAGTGGAAGAAGTATACAATTTTTTTCCCCCTATCCAAAGCCCCTGCCTCTTTATCATCCTTGAACAGTGGATTTTTTATTCAGAAGCTTTAGACACTTTTCCACCCTTGAATAGTTTCTCTCACAGCCCCCAGACTCTTAAACACAATACTTTAACACCTTTAGGCCTATAATACCTATCAGGAGGGTCCTTATAGGAGGCAAAGAGCACCAGACACAGTTCGGGAAGCCTCTGCAAAACATCTTCCACCACATTCCAGGAATGGGAGGAAAGGCTAAGGGCCTATGCTGTAAATCAGGCAAAATTCCCTGCTTTCCTGGATCACCCCAGGTAATCCTGGCCCAGAAAAAGTGCTCCCTCATGGAATGCAGAGAGTCTCTAAATGAGAATTTAAAAAAGGAAGAGTTCCTGTAGGAGTGGAGATCATCCACATCAGAGAAAGAAGGAGTAGGATGCCTCAGTCATTCAGTAGAGACTCTGAAGCCCTATCAAACTCCAAATAGGTGACTCTGCTCGCCTCCACAGAGGGAGGCCTCTTATCAGTATACTCACAGGTAATCTGGCAGGGGCTAATCAAATCTTTTTACATATTAAGCTCTAATCGACTAAATTCAGAACCGATAGGAGTAGCCCAGCTGGCAGGGGCCTAGCTAGGCCTACCACAGTTCTCAAAGTTCATTTAGGAGGCTCTTTCTTTTGCTTAGGAAGGAGGGAGAAATTACCTGACAAGAAGCCCCCTCAGCCTGGCCTACCCCCTGAAGGCACATCCCTACCTCCTAAGAAAAGTTTCTGCCTGTCGCAGGAAACTCCTGGCAAAACCTCTGGCTCCACCACTGCTTCTAGCTCCAAAGCCGATCGGGACTGCGGTTCATCAACCTAAGCTTCACTGTTTTGTCCTTGCGCTTCTTAGTTTTGGGGCCGGGCGGAACGTCCGTCTTAGGCGGCTTAGCAGCTTCCCAAACACTAACCTGGCACAGTCTAACCTCCTCTTAATGGTCGTTTTTACTGAAACTAACAAGGCGGCAACCAACCAACAACGTCAACGCTTCTAACAGGCGGCAACAACACAAGGTATTCCCTATCCTATGAGGTATCTGGTCACAACAAAATACAGTGTTTCACTTTTTTTGACATTTATCACTTTTTCTGACATCGAAAAAGCAAAAATCAAGAAGTAAAAGGATGCCCAACAACTCTGTTTTTCGGCTCCTCGCTCCGAAATATTTCAGATTTCCGCCAGAACCAGCCTGAAATAAAGGCTCTGCTGCGACCATCACATGCGGCCAAAAGGAGGATAGGACGTCGGTCATGTCATTAGTACCTGTACCCTGGCGCATCAGTCGTCCAGTCGCGCCGCCCGACGTCGGCGATCAACCTGTATTCGGGCCGACTGGACGCGGACTATACCCAATAGTAAGGACTGCAGCAATGGAAAACGAAGAACATCTGCATTCCACTGAAGTATCTGATTGGTTGAGCCTGCATGGGCTCCCTCTGCTCCCCTACCTTTCCCTCAGTTCCCACCCACTCCTACATCATCTACACTTATCCCAAGCTAAGCTCCATTCCCCACATTACCATCAATCACAAAGCCACTTACAATCTATATTTTTGCCCCTCCTTTACACACCCACTAACCACTTATTTCCTTTCTTCTTTCAGCCAGGTTTCTTCTACATTCTAACTTGACATCCTCTTCTACTTCACCCAGCCCACAACCAGTCAAATCCTGTTCAGCCCTCTATCGCTATCCTGTTTACAGTTTCACTAAATGGATACCTGCATTAGCATGCTATTCAAAGTACTACAATTTACTTTCCCCCCCTCCTCTTTCTAGCACACACAACCATATCATACACCTGTCAACACAAATCTTATGCCCAGTGCTTAGTCCATTGCTCCCAATGGCAATTACTTCCACAGTTCATTGCGTACAGTTCACACAACCATCTTTTCAAACCAGAGAATATAAAACTAAGCTCAACAAACATCAAGGAGAATCCAATACAATAAAACACAGCTTTAATGTGGTTTAGCACTTTCTTCCCAATACTAGGGACTTCCTCAGAACTGGTTCCCTAGTATCGGGAAGAAAGCATTTGTTAAGCAGAGTTTTTGGAGTGTTATTCTTGTTCTACAGTTGGAATATGAAACTAACCCAATCCACAAACTAGTCACAAAGAAGAAATTTAAAACCAAGTTCAGTCTGCAACTAAGCAGTGACATTCAACCCCAACCCAGGTCCAACCACAACAGTCTCTCCCATAATGGACCAAACAACCATTAATAATGTAGCACCTCACGCTCCTGCAACTCAGGTAAAATAAGTCTAAAATTTATAAACATTAACTTTAGAAGGATCTGCAACAAAGTAACTGAACTGCATGCTTTCGTGACATCATCACTATCACAGAAATGTGGCTAAATCCTGAAGTCAAAAGACAGTGAAATCCTCCCACCACGATATAGTAGAGCATATATCGAAGGACGCAGGTGAGGTTGCTATTATATACCCCAAAACACCCGAACATTTTTCTTTATTAGAAAAAGCATCCCTCTTTCAATAATGCCGAGATTCTTACTGCCTTACTCAAGCTAAATGCCTACAAGACCATATGTATCATAGCCTTATATATATATATATATTCCCATACATTCCCCATGGGAATAACATCAGCACAGCACAGGGCATGCTATGCTGGGCATCTACCATTGTTCCTCAAAAAAAACATCATCCTTGGGGACCATAACAAAAACTGTGCCCAAACTGTATCTGATACCCTTATTACCAGTATTTACCTGTATGGTTTCTCTATGCTTATGAATACACCAAGATATAACAAGCCCTCCTTTAAGGCCTCTGCTCTAGACTAGATTTCCTCAACTAAACAGAGACATATCTACAATTATGGCACACTGTCTGACAACCTAAACAATCATCTGCCCAGTTTTGCTAACAGGCAAAACATCACGCATACAAGAATGTGTATAACCCATCCAATTTTAGTGTAGATAATTTCATCTCCACTCTCATGCACTACAATTGGAATATGATGAAAAATCTTTGTTTAGAGAAAGCCACCCTCAAATTTGACAAAACCCTTACCAATATACTGAACGAATATGCTCCTGTCACGAGAAGAGTTAAACTTAATCCAGCAACATGGCTATCAGAAAAAAGTAGGCAACTAATGGTGCTTAGAGATAAGACCTGGAAAACACGGCACACCAACAAATCCCAGGAAAAACTTCTACACTACAGCCAGATAAGAAATAAAACCAAACACAGTATAAGGCATGACAAAAAACTCCACTATGTTAACTTACAGCAGGCACACCAAAATAATATCACAAATTCTGATCATTGGTCCAAAATCCATTAAATCCAGGCCAAATTTAACAACCCACTCCCTCCCCAGAAGATAATTCATCAACAGTTGCCAATAACTTTAACAAATACTTCCTTCACATAATAGCCTCACTTATCAGAGACAACTCACCATCAAACCAACCCGCCTCCATCCACAAAACCCTATGGAAGCCTACTTCTCACTCAAACCTGCTACTACCTCCACCAGGAGAAACAAAAACTACAATCTCTACTGAAGAAAACCTTCCTCTTGAAATTATAAAAACTGCAGTTAAAGCTCTGTCATATCCAATATCTACACTAATAAAAAGATCCATTCTAGAATCTCATGTCCCAGCCATTTGGAAGAAGGCATTCATGCCCGAGTATAATTACCAGGCAGCATACTTGAAATAAATCTTGTAAATATTACTGTCTGTAAATAATGACCTAACAATATGTATTCTCATCTACATTGTTTATACTATGAATGTCTCTTCAGAATAACTTGTGTTTCTTTGATTTTGCAATTACTGTACTATGCTAACAAATCTATACTCTGTTTCAACAACTTAAGTTAATTCTTTGTAAACATTTCTTACTTTTATGTACATAGCCATATTCATTTGTAGCTGTTTTTCCCCTTGGCCTCTGCTGAAAAAGGACAACTGCCCAGTCAGACTATTCCAGTCAACAAACATACATACATACATACGTACATAAATAAATACTTACTCTTCAAAAAGCAGGATTCTCTGCTGACTACTCCAATTTCAGACCAATTGCCATTTTGTCACCATTGTCAGAAATATTAGAAAAGTGTATCCATTCCCAACTACTGCAATACCTAATCATAAACAATCTTCTCTCCTCCATACAACATGGTTTTCGTCCCAACCATAGCACCACTGCTCTACCTCACTTTGCTGATACAATTAATAAAAACAGAAATACTAGAAACCTACTATCTTCCTTATTCCGAGACCTGTTCAAAGCATTCAACAGCATATCTCACCATACACTGTTACTAAAACTCTCCTCCTCAGGTCTCTTTCCCTCCTCTCTCTCCTGGTTTAACAGGTACCTAGCAGATTCCAAGAACTCAAATGTCAGCAAAGAATTCTCACCATTTCTATGCCACAAGGTTCCATACTTGAAATCCTCCTGTTTAGCATTTATAAATGATCTACACACTGCTTCCATGCAAGCCAATCTCGCACAATATACAGATGTCTCTGCACTCATCTGAACAGCCTCTAAACTTGAAAAACTTCAGGCAACTACCCCAAAATCCCTTACATCCATAGAATCCTGGCTAGACAACTCAACTCCTACTTAACCCCAACAAATGAAACTACTACTTTTCATCCCTAAATCATTTTCCCAGTGCAAAACCCTTTTCAAAATCATTTCATTAAATAGCACTCTGAACAGGTCACAAACATCAAACTCTTAGGAGTCACCATTGATAAGAACTTGAAATTTCACCTACACTTCCAAACTGTTAGTAAAAAAACACACCAAAAGCTCAATGTCTTATACAGAACAAAACCTGACCTAACAAACAAAACTAGAGAAACCATAGATAAAGCCTACCTACCCTACTGTATGCCTCCCTATTCTTTACTGGCCAACAAACTTCCACATAAACAAAGACTATGATGCTACAATAAAATAGCATACTTTGCTGCAAACTGCCTGACAAAACTCATTACTTTTCAGTCTTTAAACAACTAAATTGGACTGAACTTCCACATTCACCACCACTATATTCAGCTACTAAAAGGTATGCTTCAACAATACCACCCTACCAAAGTGCTTTGCTCTAAAGACAAGCTCCTCCTCTCCATCACTAAAGCCCAAAATGCATCAGGGGCCTCCTTATACTCAATCTCTGTGGCTACCCTGTGGAATCCCCCTCCCCCACATGCTCTCAGGCTTCTTGAAAACCAAGAGACATTTAAAACACAATTAAGAGAACACCTTTCAACATTCTGGCCATGTAGCTGTACATCTCCAGGACAAGTATGACATCTCTGCTTTCTTACTCCTCTTCTACTATACCTATGTCCTCTTCTACTATACCTCTGTTCTCTTTTACTCTTATCAACTACCACTCTGTCTTCACCCACCTCACCCTTCTACCCATGCCTCTCAACTCTTTTACATTTCATTTCATTCATATCTCAAAATTAAATCAAAATTTTGCTATTCAGCGCTTGTTGTAAATAACTCAGTATTGTGACATCTATCTTACTGCATTATTTAACTACATCTGTACAGAGTATTAGTATAAGAAGCCTTAGTACTGCATGTATAATTACTATCTTACCTATTCTAACATTGTAAAATGTATTTTAATTGTATTCTGCCTGACATTACTGATATTATATAACTTAATTAATTTTTGACCGTACTGCAAGTACTTGGAATTTTTCTCGTAAGCTTCTGCTAAAAAGGAATCTTTGTGTCCAGCTGGACTTCCCCGATCAACAAATGTAAAATAAAATATAAGTAAAAAAACTGGTTACGTCTGTTCTCAGTATTGCAGAGGAGGCTGTAATACCTTACACTTGAAAAAGCTGGATGGGTAAAGCCAAAATGCAGGACTCTGAACTTAGACAAAACTTTGTTGTGCACAGAACCAAAGCTACTTAAGGGAGGAAATGTCAATGGATATGGAAAATGAGCAGCTGTTCTCAGTACAGAGCTAGATGCCTTCTCTTCAGATGGTACTGTTTTTGGGTGATAACAACTCTGGACATACAGTACTTCATACACTAACATACATCATCAAGATCCAGCATGATGCACTAGTCCTTCAGCTTAGGGAACAAAAATGACTCCTATGCATATCCCTACTTGTCACCTCTTCTACCATAGGGCCATAGAACATCTAAGGATAAGATAAAGCATATTAATGAAACAATTCTGCTATTATTCAAAAGCCTACTGATGGACAGAATACACTACCAAAACATACATGGCTCTTCACACATTAAACACTGCAGTTCTAAAATCCTTCTCATTGCAGAAAGATACTGCAGGTCTATTCAAGTGGCAAGTTCAAATGTTGTATAACTAGGGTTTATAGCAAAGATCAAGTCCCAGTTAAGGGCTACATGATACAACACTGGCCTTCAAAAACTGTGTTATAACAGCAAAACAAGCTACAGGCAAGTATACAGGCAGATGAGACACTCACATATGTTAACTCAAGTGTAGACCAAAGCAGTATTATACAGTGCAGCAAGGTAACTAGTACTAAACTGGAAAAGGAGTCTACTGTTTCACTTTAAACCAATGGGAAAATCCAGACCATTTAGACTGGAATGATTTTTGGGTGGCATGCTCATAATTATTTATTTTACTCTCATTTGTTTACTGGGTAGTGTCCCACTGGGCCAGTAGCCAGTTTTCAGTGGAGACCCAGGGAGAAAAGCTCCAAGGAAGACTACATAGTGGTGAGTACCAAATAAGGGCCCGAGTCCGGGATAAAATAAAGAAGATTAATGCCACAAACTTCTTTATTTTATCCCGGACTCGGGCCCTTATTTGGTACTCACCAGCAAACCTCGGATTTTGGTTTTAGTTTTGTCATATGTTCGCTTCCATCTCATTTTGTAAGACTACATAGATTTTTACATTTGACATATAACTATTACAATGATTACAGTACATAAAGTAAAACAAACAGAAATTCAAATTACAAAGTTCTTAATGTGGTGTCTAAAAAAAAGTAACAATGGTGGTCATATCAAACAATAAACAGTTGTACCATACATGGTAATGAGAAACCCTTTTTTTCCCTTTTTGTTAGGATAACAAAACACGTTCTGAGAGTAAGAAGACTTAAATAGCCAGGAGGTAATTGAGAAAGGGAAAAAAGAAGTTAAGACATTTATGGGTTAGCCTGGGTGGGAACAGGAGCAAAGCCTATGTTTACAGATAATGCCTTTGAAGAATCAGTTAAAAAACACTTCTGTGGAAAAACTGCTGCAGCTCAACGGACTTGTGATACAGATGTAGAACTACAGTTTGGTTGCACGTGTTTTATTTTATTTATTTACAAAACAACCAGTTAGACATAAATGACTTTTCCAGGAGCGACTCTGAAGCATTATTGGTTTAACTGATTTGCTCAGAGTTGCACAGAATCACACACCAGTCAAAGGAGATTGAGAGAATTAAACCCAGGACTAACTGACAAAACTTATTAGCAGCTCATGCCTTAATCATCTTTGATAATTAACCTGGAGTGAAAAGGCACAGTTATTGATTGAACTAGTGATAACTGTATTAGCAGACTGAACTCTGGATATGGGGGTCCAAAACAGCCCATTTAAATCTCTTGGTCTGGTAGAGAAGGTCTAATTTCTGGTAAATGAAGTAAGAGATCATGTTCCGGAATCATTCCACATTTGTAAGACATCAGCTCAGGAGAAACAGATGGAATCAGGGAATATCTCAGAAAACAAATACTACACAGCCAGGCTCTAGCTGCAACACAAAGACCAAGGAAAAAAGATAACTTATATTAAAATGAAGAAACAGCCATAGGGAAAATACAGCCACTTTATTAAAGAGGATAAGCGCTTTCATCCCGCTATTTTCCAAGGGACTTCATCAGAACTAAAACCACTCAGAAACCATACCTTTATACATACATGTAAAATCACTGCAATGATAGCCAATAAAACAACTGGGTGACTAATTAACTAATCATTAGCCTTCTAGATGCCTCAATTTTAGCATAGAGTTTATACTAACATACTCATTCAGCCCAGGCGTAGTTGCCACTTGAGTTCACATAATTCTTGATGTTTCGATAAATTTTATCCTGAACATCAGGAACAATCTGTTGAATGACAAAAAAATCAAAACAAAACAATGACCTTTAAATTCCTGAATGTGTTTACATAAGGCATTTCTCAATTTACCATTTTTGATATCTAAAAGATGTCCATACATCCTTTCATGTAGATGTCTAGAAGTTTTTCCTATATAAAAAGCAGAACACTGTAAACACTTTGCAAGGTACACCAACATTCTTAGATTAGCAGATAGAATCCCTGGAATACAAAAATAAAAATTGTTTATTTTAAACTTATCTCCTGTAGGTATTATGTGGGGGCACTGCTTACACATCCCACATTTAAAATTACCAAATTTATTATTATTTTTATAACCCATGCTACAAGACCATTTATTTTCAAACATATTCTTGAGAGACAGGTCCTTTCTATAAACCACTATCAGTTTACCACCAAACATTTCCAAAGCTGATTTATCAAAAGAAAATAAATTCCAATTCTTATGAAGTATTTTAATAATAGTTAAACTATCCTTATTAAAAACTGTTATAAAGGAAAGCATCCCTTCTCTCTTTTCAGACTCTTCTTTTGTTGATTTCCCTCTGGCTGTTTCTTCATTTTAATATTTATAACAATAAAACAAACTATATACTAGTCTCTACGTGAAACAAAGTAAAACATCACATAAATCACCAAAAAATGAGGTACCACAAGGAAGTCCATACAAAAGGACTTTTAATCTTCACAGAAATCCACAAAAATGCTAAAAATTCATGGTGTTGCTCAGGTTAAGCACTTTCAACCTTCAAAAAGGCCTTCATCCGAACTAAAGAAAACTTGTAATCTAAATTTGTTTTAAACCCTATATAATTAAATAGTGGCCAATCAACAAGGACAATACAATGTGCAAACTTCCAGTTAAAGCAACACTCCAGCTTTCATGCAATGCTTTCACATTAATTAAAAGGTGCATTTACATAGGTTAAAACACCAGAAAAAGCTACAATGTGTTAAAAAATATGTATACATTATGCATATTTTTTCAATACATATAATAAAAGAAAAGACGGTGCATACTTTTTCATTTGCACCTGTCACATACACTTTTTCTCTGTAAAATAACTTTATAATTAACTGCTGCATTCAACCCAGTTGTGTTATAAGCACTGAACAAGACTTGCCACCAGAATTCTCTGTAGTTTAACTCAACCTCTCTGTCTCCATTGTAACTCACTGGAATGTGGTCTATAACTGCAAAATAAAACTTGGTGTGCCCTTCCTTCAAAGACATGCCTAACCAAGGCATTATCCATGTTTTTGTTTTTAATGGGATAATAATGCTCATACAGTCAATATTTCAACTGCCTCTTAGTCTTGCCAATGTAAAAAGCTGTGCAGGATGCGCACCTAACTAAATAAACAACAAAAGTAGAATTGCAAGTAAAATTACCTGGTATCGGCCAAATTTTGTCACTGGTACTAACCTGAAAATAAGGACCTTCCTATATGTATCTGGAAAAATTACAGTTCTGACACTTAAAGGTACCTCGACCCCCCCCCCCCAAGCAGAATTTTCTTCCTCTAACAATTCTTTAAAATTCATGGCCCTCTTGTTAATAAAATTCTGATTAGACCCTATAATAGACATCAAATCTCCAGGTGCACCTAAAATTCTCCAATTGTTGTAAACAATGTTTCTAACTGTCCCATTATCGGTAGTAAAAACCAGTGGCATACAAATGGACCACTTTTTCTGTTTAGAAACATATTTTTCCCTTTCTACTGCTTGACATAATAAACCCTCAACAACCCTAGGGGATAACCCCTGCATATAAACCTTTTGTGCAATTCACCAACAAGGTTGTCCAAAAAAGTAAAATCTGTGATGTCTTTTCAACCTAATTGTCCCTTCACTATACTGTGCTTCGTGTAAGTGGGGTGCATACTTGAATAGTGTAACAAACTGTTACTAGCAACATTCTTATAGCTAATAATTGACCCCAACTTAAATGTCTGACCACATTTAAATACTTCCAGATCCAAAAAAAGTAATCTGAGTGGTGTCACTAACATGGGTGAAACTCAAAAAAAATTGGCACTGCCATTTAAATGCTTGATGAAATCCTCTAATTGTCCCTTGTCCCCTCCCCAAACAAAAAATAAATCATCAATCAAACAATAATAATGCTTAACCAGGGAGTAGTCTAGTAGTTGAACCAAAACATGCGTTTCCCAATAATTCATAACAAGGTTGGCATAATTAGGTGCCATCCTAGCTCTCATGGCCACTCCCTTGGTCTGCAGAAAATACTCTCCATTAAAAATAAAAAAATTGTTACTCAAAATGTAGTCAATACATTCAAGCATAAACTTGCATTCACCTACTTCAAAAATGTTGCTGTGAAACAACACGTCTCCCAACCATTCCATACCTAAATCGTGTGGAATGAATGTGTATAAAGATTTGACAGCCACTGTAACTAATCATTGGGATATACCTTTCTATCCTTAATTTTAACTAAAAAAAATCTAAGGAATCTTTAATAAAGGAGGTGCCTGTTTGCACTAATTTGAGCAAAGCTCTGTCTATACATTTAGACAATGGTTCCAATTTTGAAGCTGGAGCTGACACTATACATCTATATGGTGGGTTTCACTCGTCATTGTGGATCTTGGGTATTCCGAATAAATTATCTAGTCTCCGTTTTTCTACTTGGAAAAAGGAAAACATATTTGAAATTACACCCCCTGGCAGATTTTCATTTAACCACTGATCTGTGTGTCTTGTATGCCTTGAAAATACCACTTTTGTTAAACATTTCATCCCTCAATAATGAATGCATAGAATGGTTAACAACCATTGCCCCCCCTTTGTCCGCTTTCATAACTCTGATGGATTTGTCAGACTGAATAGATACAAAACGTTTTTTCTCTTGCTCAGACAAGTTATAGTATTTACAACCACCACCTTTTTTTACTTAACAATTCCCTAATCTCTCACAAACCTCTTCAAAAGTCTTAATAACTGGGTGCAAAGGGGGGTTAAATACACTGGGGACCACAACATCACTTTTGCATTTGTTTGTTGTTTCCTTATCAGCAAAGATGAGTTTAAGATTTAAATTACGAGTGTAACCTTTCAAATATATAATGGTTTGTACTATATTAGATCTACATGATGGCACAAAAGAAAAAACTCTAGTTAATACTTCAGTCTCTGTGGTTGTAAAAAGTCTAAGACAAATTGTATATTTTAAAGTCCTTAGGCATTACCTCTTTTGAAAAGGTGCCTTGTTTGCCCTGTGGTTGCCCTGTCTCTGGAACATGTGGTAGGTTTGTTTCTGTCTCTGCTGTTGATGCCCCACCAAATTGCCTTGAATTTTCTTTAAATGCCTTTGTGCACTGTTCTCCTTGTGAAAGTTCCCCACTGCTGCCGAATAATCCATACGATGGTTGTTCTCCTTCTCCCTTCTCTCCTCTAGCCGTTTCGACTGCCGAGGAGACAAAAAACGCTCCTGATGCTGAAAAGATGATGAATGTGGCTCACTAAAACGTCTTTCACCCTGTTGTACATCTTCTTCCTAAAAAAACTCTCCTCTGGGTGTTCGATAACATCGTCACACTCAGTTAAGGTGGAATATGTGCTTCTTTCATAACATGTATGATCTCTATTGACTTTTTTCTCTTTCCTTTTTTTTAAGGGAGTTATTTAATTTGTCAGTTTTAACTTTAATGTTTTGCAAAGAGTCTTGTATTTCTTTAGCAATAGCTGTCAAAGAAAGTTAATGAGGAGGCCATCAATCCATTTACGTAATTTGGTTTCCTCCTGCAGATGGGTGCTCCCTTAATTTCAAAAAGGAAAGCCCTGCAGTTTCACAGATGTCAGTCCATTTAGTTTGAAACTGAAACCTACTTGGTTTATTGAGAATCCTCAGACCCTTCGGTACTCGTTGGGTCCTCAAATAAAAGTAAAAAAAAGCCACATCCCACTGTAAAGGTTTAAGTTTTAACATGGATGCTTCAAGGTCTTTAAACAACCATACCTTGTTCAAACGCTGAGAGAAGAAAAGGAGCCACTTTTGTGATTTTAAGTATTTTCTTCTAATTTTTTGTTAAGTTTTACTGCTTTGCCGCCTTCTTTTTGGCATTTTCCGGCTTGCTAAAGTTTATATCTGTAACAGTAACAGTACTTGGGACACATCTAGAGCCTGTTTACTGCATTTCCTGTGTTGCATTTAATTTAAAATCATTTTTTTTCTCTAAAAACTGCATTTTATCTGATTTTGGCCTAGCACTCAAGTGTGGGGTAATTTATTGCACTGTTGTGATTATTTTGCTGCTTGTGTATCTCTGCTACCTTTAAACTACAACAAAAAGAAAAAAAAAATCTTGCTTTTTTCCCACTTTATGAAAGTTAAGAAAGTTCAGTTACAGAATTGCTGTTCTGAACTGTTTGGAAGTTTCTAGAAGGCCAGTGCTTGCTTGGGCTAAAGGGAAGTAGTCTCTGTGTTCACCAGTGGGAGTGGTTAACACTGAACAGCCTGCCTGTCCCTGGAGGAGTGGTTACTACCTAGAAGCTGTAGTTTTATTGGCCATTTTGGGTCAATTCTAAACTCCTTGATCTGTCTCTCTTAAAACCAGGCTGTCTCGTGGTTTTGGCGTCTTTTCAGGCTTGCTAGCTGTTGCTGAAGCACCTACCAAGGGGAGAAAATGCTGAGAGAAGAAAAGGAGCCACTTTTGTGATTTTAAGTATTTTCTTCTGATTTTTTGTTGCGTTTTACTGCTTTGCCGCCTACTTTTTGGCATTTTCCGGCTTGCTAAAGTTTATATCTGTAACAGTAACAGTACTTGGAACACATCTAGAGCCTGTTTACTGCATTTCCTGTGTTGCACTTGATTTAAAATCATTTTTTCTCTCTAAAAACTGTATTTTATCTGATTTTGGCATAGCACTCAAGTGTGGGGTCATTTATTGCACTGTTGTGATTATTTTGCTGCTTGTGTATCTCTGCTACGTTTAAACTACAAAAAAAAAAAAAAAACTTGCTTTTTTCCCACTTTCTGAAAGTTAAGAAAGTTCAGTTACAGATTTGTTGTTCTGAACTGTTTGGAAGTTTCTAGAAGGCCAGTGCTTGCTTGGGCTAAAGGGAAGTCTCTGTGTTCACCAGTGGGAGTGGTTAACATTGAACAGCCTGCCTGTCCCTGGAGGAGTGGTTACTACCTAGAAGCTGTAGTTTTATTGGCCATTTTGGGTCAATTCTAAACTCCTTCATCTCTCTCTCTTAAAACCCTACAACTCTCTTTTTGCGTGTTTTTGCGCACTGAGCAGCGTCGGGCAGCGCCGCCTAAACAGGTTTAAACTATTCCAGGCTCCACAAAGTCTGCTCTTCGCTTTTTCCCTTAGAACTGTTCAAACTCTCAAAGTAATCACTCTATTCTCTTTCTAAAGCCCTGTACTTGCTCAGCTCTTATAAGGAAATACTAACTAACTAAAGCACTACACCCTCCTTGACTTCTCATAAGTATTAGACTCCCGATTGGTCCTTCCTGATCAAGTGAAAAATCAGTTCCCTTCCCAAATCTGATCAGTAAAAAAAACAGTTCCCTATACTAACCTGGTATGTCCAAGGGTCAGTTTCAAGGTTACTCTCCAGTCCAGCTGGTGAATCTGGGAATTTTGTGGCAATGTTACAATTGCCTTATGTACACAGACAACCCTCTCCTCCTTCCAACAAACTCTAATACATGTGAGAGATGCAGTTACACAGCCAAACTGGAGGCAGAGCTCTCTCAACCCAAGACTGGCACAGTCAGTCAGGAGGAAAAGGTAACCATCCACACCACAAATCCAGTCTCACACAGACCTATTGCATCCACATACCCAACACATAAACACACAAAAACATGCTCGGAGGCTCTAAATAAAAATCTGCCTAAACAGCAAAGACCTCCTAAGCAGATATCCAAGCAACAATACCCACAAATCACATATCTCACAAAATCAGTGTGCCTCACAGTCACAGCCCTTAAGGCCAAACAACACACCAAATACACTTGTTATAGGGGACCCTATTGTCCGGCACACTGACGTCCCGCTCACCAGACTGAACAAGGAGAAGGTCACTGTAAGCTGCCTGTCGGGTGCCAGGATCCACCACATAATGCAAGCACTCAGGTCACTCCAAAGCAAGTACAAGTATGACTCCATCATTGTCCATGCTGGTGTGAATGACCTGAGACATACCTCCCTGGACTACATGAAAAGAGACATAGAGGAGCTCTCTGACCATGTAGCTCAGGCTGGTATGACCCTGACCTTGAGCAGCATCTTGCCCTCACCAAGAATGATGCCACAGTATAAAGACAAAATGATCAGTTTCAACAACTGGTTAAAGTATTGGTGTCATTCAAAGGGGATCCAGTGTCTGTCAGCCTGGGATGACATGCTCGACAAGCCATGTTGCTTCGCTAGGGATGGCTCGCACCTTTCACCCTTAGGCTTTCGTATACTGGCCAAGGCTCTTGCCACCCCCATAGTGCCTTTTTTAGGCAAGGCTCAAAGGACAAACCCACCTCCATAGACAACCCAAAGATAAAAAAACTAAAGGTAATGCTACTCAATGCCAGAAGTCTAAACCTCAAGATGCATGCACTCGAGACTCTCCTCAGTATGGAGAAAATTGATGTCTGTGCAGTAACAGAAACCTGGTTCAAGGCTCCTGAGAGCACCCCAGCACTACCAGGTTATAACTCATACCATGCGTTTCGGCACCAAAACTCGGACCGAAGCACAAAAGGAGGGGGAGTATCTATATTCATCAAAGTTACCTACACCTCCAGGTTAGTGGCACTGCACAAAGCATCGGAAATCATCCATGTGCAACTAACAGCGGGCAAAACTGCCTTTCAGTTTGTAGCCTGCTACAGAACACTCTCCCTATTACAGGAACCCCACTTGGCATTCCTGAGAATACTGGAGAATATGAAGGTTTCTCCAAACACTATGTTATTGGGTGACTTCAACTACCCAAACATTGACTGGGAAAACTACTCAAGCCCAAACACCCTCGCCCAACGGTTCCTTGAATTTATAAACTCTAACGCAATGGAACAACTGATCATCACTCCCACAAGAGGGAACAACATATTGGACCTGGTCATCACCACCATGGGGACTCTATTTTCCACACCAGAGGTAAACCCCTCATTGGTAAGATCAGACCGTAAATAAATTTCCCTGGACATCCATATCCCATCCCCACCCCCAGCCAAGGAAATCACTGTAAAGAATTTCTCAAAAGCCAACTTTGCACTTGTCAAGACTGAGGTGGAATCCTTCAAAGCCCCCGGGCCAGAGGATAATACAGCCCAATCCGCAGAATCCTTTACAAATGCATTCTATGAGCACCTGCAGGAATGCATGGATCGTGCTATCCCAAATAAAACCAAGACTCACTCCTCCAAAAGCAGGAGACTTGTCTGGTGGACCCCGGCCATAAATAAGCTATACAATAGAAGGAGGAAGCTACTACATGACAGAGCAAAATCCCAAAAAGGGAAGGCATCTCTGATCAGTATTAGCAAGAAACTTTGATCCCTCATAAAATCATCAAAGGCCAGTTTTGAAAGAAAAATTGCCCTAGACACTAAAGATAATCACAAGGCCTTCTTTAGTTATGTCAGGAACATGGGCGGAAACTCCCAGATATGCTCTGAATTGTTGCATAACAGTACAAAATATACTGAACCTACAGACATAGCCAACATCCTGGCAGACAGATTCAGCGCAAACTTCTCCCCCCCTTCCCCCGCAAAGGAGCAAACACCTATCCCAACTGAATGTAACCTCCCTGACATCACAGATGCACAGGTGAAAGCTGCCCTCTCCAAAGCAAAAAACACAGCATCTATGGGACCGGACGGTGTCCCAGGCTGTGCCTTACACGAGCTCCAAGAAAAACTGAACCCTCACATTAAGTCACTGTTCAAACTTAGCCTTACTACAGGATATGTACCCAAAGAATGGCGTACAGCTACAGTGGTCCCACTCCACAAAGGTGGTGCCACAACGGACCCCAGAAACTATCGCCCCATAAGCCTGACTTGTCTGGTCTGTAAAGCTATGGAGCGTATTATCATGGAACTCAAACAAAGACATTGGGAGCCTCCAGACACTGGACCCTACCTAATTTGGTTTTGTTAAGGGCAGATCTTGCCTCTTAAACCTAGTTGATTTCTTTGAAACAGTTACCAAAGCCATAGATGAGGGCAAGGTAGTCCACACAGCCTACCTGGACCTCGCAAAAGCCTTCGACACAATACCCCACTCGGCATCATAAATAAGCTTACCAGCTTAAATATCAACCCCTATATCACAAGATGGGTTGCAAACTGGCTCAGAGATAGAACCCACATGGTCAGAATCGCAGGTGCCATGTCCGAATCCAAACCAGTTACAAGTGGCGTCCCACAGGGCTCAGTTCTGGGACTTCTCTTGTTGGTATATACTTCTCTGAGGTTCAGGCTAACACGGGGGGATTATGGCTGACAAAGTTCGCAGATGACTGCAAACTTGGGGCCATAATCGAATCTCCAGCTGACACAAGCATCCTCCAAAAGGGTCTCACAGAGACGGATGCTTGGTGCCAGAGCCACGGCCTCAAGCTAAATGCTAAAAAGTGCATAGTCATCCCCTTTGGGAAAAACAAGGTGCCCACAAATTATCACATTGGTGGTAATCCATTAAGTACGGAAGAAGTAATTAGAGATTTGGGGACCAATGTAGATAGTAATCTCTCCTTTGATAATCACGTTGCCAAAGTGGTTAGAAAGACCTTCTATATAGCCCACCTTATCACGAAAGGGTTCGCATCTAGATCATGAGAGGGCATTGTGCCCCTCTACTTGTCACTCATCAGGCCTATAATTGAATACAATGCCCTTTTTGGGATGTACCTTACCAGACACCTGCAGCAACTGGAGAGACCCCAAAAGTACCTCACCAAGAAGATCATGGGCAACAAACAGATGTCCTATGCAGCTCGACTAAAGAAACTCCAGCTCTACTCAGTTGCTTACCGCCTACTCAGAGGCGATCTATGCCTGACGTACAAAGCCATGTCAAACCCAGAATTAATGGACATGCTCCACCTCAAAAAATCCAAGTCCCTTAGAGCTACACGCTCCAGGGACCTAAACCTCAGCACAAAAATAAATAGGACATGCTGGAGGGACAGATTCATTTCCCAGAGGCTCCCCTCACTCTGGAATAGAATCCCAATTCATGTTAGACATGGCCCCTCGCTGATCCTCTTCAAGCAAAATTTGGACGTGTGGATGGGAAATCGCAAATTCACCCCTGGGATCTCTCCTGTGTTCCTGCTAGACAGAGGCACAGTAAACTAATCTTAAAAGGGTACCTTCTGTGACCTACTTTACAGAGGCACAGTAGGGTAATCTAACAGGGAGGTGGAAGCCAAATACACTCTGGCTAGGCTTATAAATGCCCTAGGGCAGATAGCCTAGTATCTACCTATGAACCTATGAAAATACATTTTGGCATGTTCGCCAGTAACTTACTACACTCAGCAAAGTCTCCTGCTTCCACTACTGGAGCCACCATGTCACCAACCATGTCACGCTAAACAGGACTTGAATTCGACATAAATGTGTTTGAATGTGCACTAACAGTCTCTACTTGTGTGCTTAAAGGATTAGGGTGCACATTAAATCCAACAAATCATCATCTCCTGTGGTATCCACCTGAGGCATGGTTATAGAAAAATCAACAAAAATAAAACAAACTATATACCAACCTCTAGGTGAAACAAAGTAAAAAAAAAAAAATCACATAAGTCACCAAAAAAATGAGGTACCACAAGGAGCGCCGTACAAAAGGACTTTAATCTTCACAATAATACACAAAAAATGCAAAAATCCGCAGTGTTGCTCAGGTTAAGCGCTTCTTGAGGAACAGGTCCTTTTTATATACCACTATCGGTTTACCACCAAACATTTCCAAAGCTGATTTATCAAAAGAAAATAAATTCCAATTCTTATGAAGTATTTTAATAATAGTTAAACTATCCTTATTAAAAACTGTTATAAAGGAAAACATCCCTTCTCTCTTTCAGACTCTTCTTTTGTTAATTTCCCTGTGGCTTGTTTCTTCATTTTAGTATTTGTTGGTGTCTTCACTTCTGGTTAAGAAAAAAAGATAACTTGACAGTGGAAGATCACCACATTGTACATGAAAAGAACCTGTGAGCCTCATGGATACAGATAATGTAACCTATTTTGCCAGAGCAACCACATAAGGTTTCTGAAAAAGGTCCATGAAGATCAGTGTCCCAGAAAACATATAAATAAAATAAAATAAAATAAAATAAGCATTCTGCATCAACACAGAGGGAAAGGCTGTGTGTGTAAAAATGTTTTTCTTTGATAAACGTGTTCAAATTTCTGAAATAAAACGTAAACTTTCAATGATCTCGCTCTCTCTTTTGGGACTAGGAAGAATTCTAAAAATAATTGCTTTCCTTATTCTGTTATGTACCCCGGCTGCTTGTTGAAAACAATGGCTGACTAATAGTTAATGAATAAGCAGTTACACCTGAAACCTTAAAGGCAACATACACCACTGTGCTGAAATGATGGTCAAAAATGCCACCTTCACTGAGCACAGCAACATAGCAAATTTGCATACACCTCACCTACTCACCTTCCCCCATGAAATATCAACTAGCATAATTCTCCAACTATTAACAGGGAGCAAGTCCTGCAGGCGCTCGCTAAGGTCAAAAGCACAGCCACAATGGGCCCCGGCAACATCCCATGAGGCCACCTAAATAGCTTGAAACATGACCTGTCAGGGCTACTTGAGCCATTTTTCAAATATACCCTCAAAACAGGCTTTGTACCAAGAGATTGGAGGACTGCAACGGTTATCCCACTTCATAAGGGTGGGCCATCAACTGACCCTGAAAACTACAAACTTATCATTCTGACTAGTCTAATATGCAAAGCCATGGAATGAGTTATCATAGAAATGATCAACAAGGGCACAGGCAAACTTCAGATACTGGACTCCACCCAATTTGGCTTTGTCAAGGGAAAATCATACCTATTAAATCTTTTGGACTTCTTTGAGAAGGTCACCTAGGCAATGGATGAGGGGAAAATGGTGCATACCACCTCCGTGGACCTGGCTAAGTCATTTGATATAATTCCCCACTGGGCATAAATCCTTACATACCTCAGTAGATTGCCAGGTGGCTCAGAGACAGGATTCAGGAAGTCAGGATTGGTGATATTACCTCCACTAAGAGACTGGTCACCAACGAGTACCTCAGGACTCCAAGCTGGGACCGCTCCTATTTGGCATCTGCTTCTTGAATGTAAAAACTAATCAAGGGCTTTTGCCTGACCATGTTCATAGATGACTGCAAATTCAAAACTCTTTGATTCCCTCCACAATATAAACATCTAACAAAGAGGGTGTAACATGGACAAATGACTGCTGCCAAAGTCACAGACTAAAACTTAATGCCAGGAAATGCATTATAGTGCCTGTTGGGAAAACTGCAACCCAGGCTAATTACTCCATTGATAAGACACCCTTAAGAGTTGACAAGGTAGTTAGGAGTCTAGGAACATATATAAGCAGTAATCTGGCTTTGACCAACGTGTTCAAGGTAGTAAGAAAATCATACTATTTTGTCCAACTTATAAGTAAGGGTATGGCATTCAGGTCCAAGAAAGTCACAATGCCACTTCATACAGCCCTTATCAGACCCATCATTGAGTATAATGTCCCCTTTGGCAGGTACCTGGCCAGACATATGCAAAAGTTGGAACGCCAACAAAGCTTCCTTATCAACAGAATCCTGGGTATAAAACTGTTCTATATTGACTTCCTTAAAGCCGTATACTCTGTCTCCTATAGGTTACTGACAGGTGATCGATGCCTGGCCTACAAGGTATCCTCGGATCCAGTTCTGCTGGACCTTTTTCACATCCGTAAAATAAACAGAGTCAGAACCACTAGATCCATGGATTTAAATTTTGATTAAGACATACATAAGACATGCTGGTGAGACAGGCATCTGTCTGAGAGAATCCCCATTCGTATGAAGTAGAGTCCATCCCTAACGCTATATAAGAGTAACCTTGATCAATGGATAGGAAATTGGAAATTCACCCAGGGTCTCTCCTCTGTGTCTCTGATAGGCACAGGCAGGCAGTAATACCCACACTACCATACCCCATCCCACATAACCTCTAGCAACCTCATAACTAACATACCCCTTCCTAATAAAGGCCCATGATACAAAGAGACATATTTGGGTTGAACTGCATTGTTAGGCTTATAAAGGCCCCGATGGCCGTTATCCTAGTATACACCTACGAACAAATTGGTTATGTTGTTGGCACCAACCAGAAAACCTTTCCCGTATGCTAATATATGATTTCCTAAAGCAGGCTTTCTTTGGATCAAACACTCCTGATCTTCTGTGAGAAGATCCATTCTGTGAGGAATCTTGTGGTAATTACCCCTGGCCATTTCCAAAAACGGGGGAAACCATACTTGTCTGGGCCAGAGAGGAGTCACCACAATGATCTTGGGGGAATCTGACTGAATCTTCAGAAGTACTATGGATATCAGTGGAAAGGGTGAAAAAGCATACAGGAGCATTCTTGTCCAAGGGAAGGAAAAGGCATCTGTCTTCCAGGCCTTCCTGCATGGAGTCCTGGAGCAGAATCTTGCCAGTTGATTGTTCAGAGAGAATTCTGATAGATCTACTTGAGTAACTTCTCACAGATGACTCAAGTCTCAAAAGACCCCCTCGATCTAGTTTCATTTATGAGGGTCTGCCCTTTTCTTAATCAGATTGTCTGCCACACAGTTTTGCTCTGACAGAATACAGGATGCCCGTAGAGTGATATATATATATATATATATATATATATATATATATATATATATATATATATATCCTGGTAATCCCTTGCTGGTTAATATACTATATTACTGTGGTATTGTCTAACAACTTGAATGGGTCTGGGCTACCAAAGATAATTCAGAGAGTTGAGTGCCTTAATCACAGACAGCTGTCCTTGGTATCCCAAACATCTTGCACTTTTATCCCTCCTGAAACTGCTCTTCAAGGAAAGTCTGAGGCAGCTGTGATGACTGACTATTTTGGAGCAGGAAGGAAAAGGGAGAGACCTGGATTTAGAGAAATTTGCTGTCTCCACCAAGTGGTTTCTCTTCTGACAAACCCCAGCACTTGAATTTCAAAAGACAAATGACATCAGTGCTAGGACCAAAGCGATTTCAGATCCAATTGTATCTTTCTCATGTGGAGACTTGCCGAGGGTATCATGAGAATCATAGACGCCATGACCAAAAATCCTGAGGCATTCCCTCACAGCGATAAAAGTCCGAGTTGAAAACCTTAGAAACACATCTAGATACAGATCTATTTTTTTCCTATGGCAGAAAAGCTCTTTGATATGAAGGTGTCAAGCTGATACCCCAAGCACACAATCCTGTGTGAAGGAGTCTAAAAATACTTTTGAATATTCTTTTGGAAACTCAACTTGTGTAAGAGATCTCTCACCTATGTGAAAGATTCTTGAAACTTCAAAAAAGACTCTGCAAAGATCAGCAAGTCATCTCACTAAGGAAAAATGTGGATACCCTGTACCCTGCAATGACTGGAGCTAGATACTAAGTGAGCACTCCTGATGCAGTGCCTAGTCCAAAGGATAAGGCACAGAAGTAATACTGTGATCCAGACACACAAAACCTTAAGAAATGCCTGACGTCTGGCTGAACAGGGATGAGATAAGCATCATTAAATCTAGTGTTACCAGGAAACTTAAATGAGGAAGAAAAGGTAGCAGGCTGTGAAGTGACAGCATTTTGAACTTGGGCATTATCACAAACAGGTTTAGGAAAGAAAGATCCAGAACTGGTCAAGCATCTTCTTTCGTTGGCACTAAAAACACCCTTGAATAAATACTTTCCTGCCCTGGGAAGAGGAACTGGTTATATCACTCCCTGGGACAGCACGTGTCGATGGAAAGGGAAATAAAGCAGTCTGGCTCGATGGAGAAGGAATGACTCCCCCTGAAAAGGAGGAATTTCCTCCAAATGCCATCTGTAACCTTGAGGAATGATCTTCACAACCCATTTGTCTGAAACTACAGCAAAGGGGAGACACACAGACTTTCTGGAAGTGAAAAGGGTCCACCACAGTGGGAGCAGGGACAATGTCCCTTAAATAGTCATTCTGTCTTGTTGGACTGTCCTTGGTTTGGAAGGCTTCTGGAATCCCCATACTATTTCTTTTTAAACATCTGTTTACCCACCTTTTGTTGAGACTTTTTTTTGGCCAAAATTGGATGAAGGGTTAGAGAATCTCTTAGAAAAACTAGGAAAGGAAGGCTTAAAATCTAAGAGATTCTCTGTACTAACTTACCTCTTTCCTCTCACTTTATGATAACACCTGTAGCAGAGGAACCCAAAACTAAATCTCTATCCAAAGAAGAATTTAAAATCTAGCATTTCACATAATCTGTAAGGTTCTGAGAATGCAGCCAGGCAAACCCTGTCAAAACAGTACCAGTGGTCATAGCCCTGGCGGAAGTATCAAATTAGTCATACATAGACAGACACACTGTAAACAATGAGATTTGACATGTAGAAATGGAAGAAACTAAATTATTTAAAGCAATTTTTTCCTCACAAAAAGAAGCTGCAGACAAAACATTCCTCATACTTTCAAAATTAGTCAGAATAAACATTAACATATGAGCTGGAGATTTCAAAATTCTGGGAATTAAAGTTGCAGAAGCATACACCTTTTCCTCATACTCATCAGTAATCTTGCCATTGTCAGAAAGAGCAGGATTGGATTTAACTAAATGTTTAGCAGCAGCAGGATTAAACTAAAGCTATAGGTGCCGTGTCAGGTATGGGAAAAGTGTGTAAAAACTTAAAAGACTGAGGAACTTTATATACTATACTTTCCTTTTAGGGGCAGCAAGCTGGATATCTGGAAAACTGCTAGCAGTAACACACATCCACCAAACTGATAGAACTAGATGAATGGATAAAGTTTCTAGAAAGTCCTTCTGCAACAGCAAGGTTGCAAGAAAGATAGCGTGAACTCAGAGGACTTCACTCTACTGTGTGAGGGAATGAACCTCTAGTCATGCAGTTATAGAAGTAGCGGTTGCATCTAGTACAACTACCCTGGGTGTCTCCATCACTAACAATTGCCCTGTATTGCCAGATGAGTGCTGAATAGATTTTAATGTTTATTTTTCTTGGAAGGACACTCCCTGGTGTTTCCTTCCTTACTTCCTTCTTTCTTTCTTTTTCTTTCTCTCTCTTAAGAAAACTTTACTAAATAATTTGTACTTATTTAAAAAAGCTTTTTTGATGAGAAGAAACAGAAGCAACAGAATTAATAGCCACTAAAATATCTTGTGCTCTGAAAAGGAGGAAACTCTTTGTATATCCTAGCTAAAGTCTTCTTACAGTATATACAATCCAAAGAATAAAAAGGTCATACAGGCAAACCAATTAGTCAAAATTATAAGAAAAACCTAGCCTTTCAGTGTGCGATTAAATATCCTGTTATAGAGATCCATGGGGTATTTGCAAATTAACCCTTACGGACGTTATGTGTTTCAGCTATATGGCTTCTGAATGTCCATGATTTTTTACTTTTTTTTTCTTTTCAAGTCTTTGTTGACGCAGTCAAGCCAATGCAAGACTGTAGCCATAAATCCGAAAGTATACAAAGTATGTAGAAACTATTAAGTTAGTGAACTGAAATCTCCTGCAGCAGTGGTCTTTTGAATTTTTTTAAAAATATCCAACCATTCTAAGCAGAATATTTTTGAGAAGAAATCAATCAGCAGAAAATCTATGTGGATATGGAAAGGTCATGCAAGCTCTATTCACACACTATACAGATCACAGGTTTAAACGATGTGGCAAACAGTATTTTCTGCTGTACCATCATGATGACCACTTTCATCAGCTTATGTAACCAACACCTTATTTTAACTTCCACATTCATAAGAACTGATTTATATTGGCCGCAAGTATTGCTTAATTCTATAATTTGTTTCTGACCTCACTACCTCTTTAGGGACGCTGTTTCAATCACTGCCTACCTTTTATATGAAATAAGAATTCTAATTATCTTCTTTAAACCATCTGCCACTTGCCTTCATGTCTTGCTGTTCCCACCCACCTGAATTCTCTATACTTGCAATTTATGGATTTTCTTGCACACTTAAATATCACAAAGTATCAGCATGTCTTCCATTAAAACCATGCACCATTTTAGCTCTTTAAAATGCCTCTATAGCTATGACTTTGAAAGCCAAATTCTCAAGAACTGCACTCAACACTCCAAAAGGGATCATATCAACAGTCTTTAAATGAGATCTGGAGGTTTTTCTTTAGCTTATGACATCTAGTCCAATGCATCCACATATCTGAAGATAATTTTTTCTCCCCTTTCACACATCTTGCTCTCTGCAGTAAGTATTCCAGGTTGTCTATGACTTCTTCCCCAGCTGCATGCTCCTTTCCTTGATTTGTACTTCCTAGATGCATTTGCATTACTTACAATGAATTTAAACTTTCAGTCTCAAAACAATTTTCTCTTCCTTTCCACATGCCGTGCACAGCTCTGTGGCATCCGCAAAATGGCCAAGACCTTCCACAAGGTCACTTAAAAAGATATTGAAAAGTACCTGCCCTCACACTGGATTCTGCAATGCAACACTGGCCAGCACATTTTCTATAACTAACCCTTTATGTTGTAGTTAATGCATTACCCAGAACCCAGCAAAGTATTTCTAATTTGCTCACTGACATTATGAGGGTTAGAATGTCGGATACTTTATTAAAGCTAAATTAAGTCACACCCACAGCACTTTTTATTACAGTACCCTAGGTTCCATAATCAAAAATCTCTATTAGATATGTGAGGCATGATCTCTCTCTTTTTTTTTTTTGTGAACTTATGCCATGGCAAAACCAGTGCCTCACTGGCTGCTTGATATTCTCACATTATTTCCTTCAGCAGTGATCCTGTAATTTTCCCTACTAAATTACTGGTCAATTTTTTCACAGTCTCCAGACTTATTCCAGCTTTTATAAAAATTAAATGCAGCAAGCCTTTTCAAGTTTTCAGGAATCTTAATCTCCTCCAATTACTTATAAAATGCTTTTTAAGAAGTTAATTACTAGTACTGCAATTTTTTTCAGGAAATCTGGAATGTACATTACATTCACTGCCTTGTGAACCTCTAGTATCTAAACACTTTTAAGATGTAATTGTTTTGTAAAAGGATGGGGAACAAACTCTTTATTAGGGTCACTTTTACTAGATTTATTGAACTATCCCTTTCATTCTTTTGAAGAATATGGAGCAGAAATGTTTGTTTCCTCATAATCATTATATAAAATATCTATACAGTTTTTTCATTCCTGGCCATGTGTCATTCTACTACACTGGCGGTACTAAAGTCAGCCAGGGAATGCCAAAGGATTCTCCAGCACTTCAGTGTCTTTCCACAAAAAGGAATTGTTTCAAACAGTGGCTGATTTGGACGACAAGGTGTGAAGAGAAATTCTGAGGTTTACAACAATTCCTGAGAAGCTAGATAGAATAGACTGCATAAGCTTTATGAATATCATCACTGCCAATCGGACTGCTGCCCCACAGCAGGCTACACTAATACAGATACACATCATGGTTATGTCTCAAGAAGTATTTTAAGAAAAGCAGCCAAGACCAACAGTTGTGGAACCATAAAAAGATCACAAAATGAGATGTTACCAAAAATGTAGTAGGGAAAGGTGCTCGAAAAAAGAGAGTAGCTATAGAAAATGACTATTTCGCCTATACCAGACAGAACACAAAAAAATATTCTAGTTATGAAGGAATGCTGGTGAGCTGGAGTGAGGTTTACACTGTGGTATCTTACAGCATTCAGAGTATTTTTTTTTTCCATAGGGAATCAAAGACATTTATGGAGGGTGACAAGACAAAGGAATGAATTAAGCAATTTAACCAGCAACAGCAGAATAAGCACAAAGATTGTGGATCAGGCTACAAAGCCATCTGGAATGCAATGAATAATCCAAGAAAGAAGATGCCAGTACAAAGGGCAGAACACGAACAGACCAGAACTGTCAAGAGATCTGGGAATGAACCAGTTGCCAATGGAGATTGAAAGTGAATTAACTCTTCAAGGAGGACTGAAGTAGAAATGGACCTTTAACTTAACTGGAAGAACTGCAATCCACCAACTCCACAGAAGGTGGGACTGAAATAAAGTAGGATAAGTTCAATAATATTTGATGTACAGCTACAGTCTTCAAAGGATGGGGATATCATTGTATTTTATTGTTTTGGATTACTATGGTGGTTTGTAGGATGACATTGGTGATCAAGAAGAGGAGGATGAGTGTGAGGGCAGCACCAAGGATCAAATGGTGGAAATTGAAAAAGGGTAATTGTGAGGTGATGTTCAGGGAAGAGTTAAGACAGGCACTGGGTGGCAGTGAAGAGTTACAGAATAGCTGGGTAACTACAGCAGCGCTAGTAAGAGAGATGGCTAGAAGGGTGCTTGGTGTGACATCTGGAAAGAGGAAGAAGGACAAGGAGACCTGATGGTGGAATGAAGAAGTACAGGAGAGTATACAGAGAAAGAGGTTGGCGAAGAAGAAGTGGGATTGTCAAAGAGATGAAGAAAGTAGACAAGATTATAAGGAGATGAGGTGCATGGCAAAGAGAGAGGTGGTGAAGGCTAAGGATAAGGCGTATGAAGAGTTGTATAAAAGGTTGGACACTAAAGAGGGAGAAAAGGACCTAGCTAGACAGAGGGACCGAGCTAGTAAAGATGTGCAGCAGGTAAGGGTGATAAAGGATAATGAGGGGAAACTTACTCACAAGCGAGGAGAGTGTGTTGAGCAGATGGAAAGAGTACTTTGAGGGGTTGATGAATGAAGAGAATGAGAGGGAGAGAAGGTTGGATGATGTACAGATAGTGAATCATAAAGTGCAGTGGATTAGCAAGGAGGAAGTAAGGATAGCCATGAAGAGGATGAAGAACGGAAAGGCTGTTGGTCCAGATGACATACCTGTGAAAGCATGGAGGTGTTTAGGTGAAATGGCAGTGGAGTTTTTAACTACATTGTTTAATGAAATCTTAGAAAGTGAGAGGATGCCTGAGGAATGGAGAAAAAGTGTTTTGGTACCGATTTTTAAGAATAAGGGTGAAGTGCAGAGCTGTAGTAACAACAGAGGGATTAAACTGATCCGTCACAGCATGAAGTTATGGGAAAGAGTAGTGGAAGCTAGGTTAAGAAGGGAGGTGATGATTAGTGATCAGCAGTATGGTTTCATGCCAGAAAAGAGTACTACAGATGTGATGTTTGCACTGAGAGTGTTGATGGAGAAGTACAGAGAAGGTCAGGAGGAGTTGCATTGTGTCTTTGTCGATTTAGAGAAAGCATATGACAGGGTGCCTAGAGAAGAGTTGTGGTATTGTATGAGGAAGTCAGGAGTATCAGAGAAGTATGTAAGAGTGGTACAGGATATGTACGAGGGTAGTGTGACAGCGGTGAGGTCTGCGGTGGGAGTGATGGATGCGTTTAAGGTGGAGGTGGGATTACATCAAGGATCAGCCCTGAGCCCTTTCTTATTTGCAATGGTGATGGACAGGTTGACAGACAAGATCAGACAGGAGTCCCCATGGACTATGATGTTTGCAGATGACATTGTGATCTGTAGTGAGAGTAGGGAACAGGTGGAGACGACCCTGGAGAGATGGAGATATGCTCTAGAGAGAAGAGGAATGAAGGTCAGCAGGACTAAGACAGAATATATGTGTGAATGAGAGGGAGGACAGAGGAATGGTGAGGATGCAGGGAGTAGAGGTGGCGAAGGTGAATGTGTTTAAGTACTTGGGATCAACAGTTCAGAGTAATGGTGAGTGTGGAAGAGAGGTGAAGAAGAGAGTACAGGCAGGATGGAGTGGGTGGAGAAGAGTGTCAGGAGTGATTTGTGACAGACGAGTACCAGTAAGAGTGAAAGAGAAGGTCTACAAGAGGGTAGTGAGACCAGCTATGTTATATGGGTTGGAGACAGTGGCATTGACAAAAAGGCAGGAGTCAGAGTTTGACATGGCAGAGTTGAAGATGTTAAGATTTGCACTGGGTGTGACGAGGATGGACAGGACTAGGAATAAGTATATTAGAGGGTCAACCCAGGTTGGAAGGTTTGGAGACAAAGCCAGAGAGGCCAGATTATGTTGGTTTAGACATGTGCTGAGGAGGAATGCAGAGTATATTGGGAAAAAGATGCTAAGGATGAAACTGCCAGGTAACAGGAAAAGAGGGAGGCCTAAGATAAGGTTTATGGATGTGGTGAGAGAGGACATGCAGGCGGTTGGTGTAACAGAGTAAGATGCAGAGGACAGGAAGAAATGGAAACAGGTGATCTGCTGTAGCGACCCCTAATGGGAGCAGCTGAAAGAAGAAGAAGAAGATTGTTTTGGATTACTATGACCCAGAAATAAGATCAGTATGGCTGGTGAAAATGTAAGCATAACTGTTTGTTAACATAAGTAGAGATAAATCGACCACTAAGTGAAATTAACAAGAATATGAAAACATTAATACTCTTCCTCTTTGGGTAAATTAAGCAATGCTTCTGGTGGAAGGGGTGTGTGGTTATATGTTAGCTATTTATTTGTGAAGGTTAAGGGTTATAATACAATGAACTGACCTAAATATTTTTGTAGCTTAAAAGTTACAAAAAAAAAGAGTGCTTCTCCATGGGCCTCTGCAGAAAATTTGCTTTGTTTCAAGTCAGACTTTCCCAGTAAATAAATAAACAAAAATATCGGCCAAGCTAAAGACTCTGAAACATTTCCTCAGGAACCACAGTTTTGCCTGGATTGAAACCCATGCTAGACTCCTAGATATGTCCATCAGTTCACATACAAAATTTCAGTCCACAGACAACAGCATTTCTTGTTGCCAAGACATTATCTCCAGCAACAGAGTCAAACTAATTCAAGCTTGCCTTTGGGGGAAAATATACCAAGGCCAATGTCATTCCTCTACCTCCCAAGTCTTCCCTTACTGCCACAAACTTGCCCTAGAGGTCCATCAGTTCCTCCTTTGTTTTTAGTGGTGTACCCTTGGGTACCAAAAATCATTCTGCCGCTACTATTTTCTGTCCCCATTTTGGAATGTAACCCACGTTTTAATTTTTTTTTCAATCAAGTACTGATGTTCTCTACTTGTAAGTCAGATTTCCTGCAAAATTAAAATATTTGCTTTAATTTGCCTTCTGTGTGTTAGAACTCTACTTAGTTTAAGAGGCACTTTAAGTCTTTTGACATTTCAGGATATTACAGTTAAACCCATCATGACCCTATGTGACATTCACCGAGTGGGAATCCAAATTTGCAGGTAAAAATATGTTGTGCCCCCCCCCACCCCGACACCGGAGACCTTTTATTTCTTCCATATGTCTTCTAGTTAAAGCAGTTCATCCAGATAATATCCACAAATCAATAAATGCTAAGCTTTTAAACACTAATAAAATTTAGGAATCATCTACCCACCCTAAATAACTATTTACATAATTTTTTTCTTGCAACACCAGCCTTTAAGACAGGACCATCCCAAGAAACCTGGTGTATAATGCTAACACACATTATACACCAGATAATTTGTGTCAGCTTTATAGACCAGATAACACTAACGCATTATGCCTCAGCGTAAAGCAGTGATGTACAGTGCCCCCTCCCCCTTTAGATAATTTAAATCTGACTGTCAAACCTTTAGTTGTTATACAATTTACTCAAACTGTTCCACGTTAAAGTGCTCTTAAGGACATCGGGTTTTACCTCTATGTTTTGATGTTGAATGCCTGCTCCATCATTCAGAAGTGGTGGCAGATTCAACCCCAACATAACCTCACAGCAGCAAGACTCACCATTTTTAAATAAAATATTAAATTTTTTTGTTCACTAATATAACAAGCAGGTTAAGTGGAGCATCCCCCACAATTCTTACTAATGGGGAAATAAGGAGTTAGCCACAGATTCTATACCCTTCCTCATTCTTCAGTATCTACACATCCCTACGCAAAAAGAAACGTATCACAGAAAACAGCCCCCCACCCATGAACCCAGTACATTTTCCCATTCATACAACTAAATGGAACAGTAGGGCGTCTTACATATGCCTGCATGCTACAGAGAGCAATCCAGGACGTATGCATTTCAGTTCCCCTGGAACAGTTAATCCATGAACAATTCAAAAACAGTGTTCTGATTAAGATCAATCACGGCAATTGTTAGAAATGGCACTATCCAAGAACAAATACTTTGGTACTCCATCAGTGTCATGTGTCAGAAATTGGTTTCATTCTCCAGTCTCTGGTACAAGCTCTGAATGTACAGGGTCTATAATAGCTATTTAGAAAAGGATCTACTGGTTTTCACTCTTTCTTCCATTCCTTCTTGTAGGAAAGGAAATGGCTTTGCTGGTCTTGATTCCTACAATATCACTGGTGAAGAAAGAATAGTTGTATAAAATCTTACCATAACCATAGATGTCCTTCTCTTCTATATGCTGCAGTATTCATAACATTAGGGAGTCCACCCCCAGCTGACTCATACGTCTGGCCAGTATCCAAAAGTCTTCATGCTACTGTAAGGTACGTGCTACACTGCATAACGTAACTCATATGTCTGCCCTAAAGAGACATCGGGTATAAAGCAGACGTCAGCACGCACCTACCTCAGAACTGTATGCCACCTAGCAGCAGGCTGAGATCCTAGTTCAGAAGCATATCAGCAGGAGAACTAGGCAAGCATCAGGGGGAAGGCACGGGAGAGAAGCAATACTGCAGCATATAGAAAAGAAGGGCATCTATGGTTATGGTAAGATTTTACACAACTATTCTGTGTCCTTCTATTCATATGCTGCAGTATTCATAACATTAAGGAGAATGCCAAAGCTCAAGCTTGGGAAAAGTTGGGAGGAAGATAAGCAGATGTTTTTTCTACAAATCCATGCAGGACTGCTCTTGCAAACCCAGCTCTGGACTTGGAGATGGTGTCAAGCTTGTAGTGTTTAGTAAAAGTATGGATAGAGGACTATGTAGCTGCCTCTAGTATAGAGCCAATGTCCAAACTTTTACCTTTAAAGAGTGCCCCTGTGGAAGAAACTGCTGTAGTAGAATGAGCCTTCAAAGTGGAAGTAAGGGTCTTATCACAAGAGAAATAACAAAAGGAAATAGCTTTAGAAATTCAGTTGGAAATAGTTTGCTTGGAAAACTGATTGACCCAGAGCTCTTTGGTGGTAAGAGACAAACAGATGGTCAAGTCTTATGAAAAGGCTTGGTTTTGTCAAGGTAGTATCTACACTGCCTATGCACATCTAAAGTCTGTAATATTCTCTCACTGGGACACTGAGGGGAAGGGAAAAAGGTAGGAAGGGTTAATGGACTGATTTAGGGATAACTCATTTACCACTTACATAAAGGTAGGGTTATAGTGTGCAGGGAAACCCTAAGTCTATGAAAGACAATGAAGGGGGCCATTGGACATCAGGGCCTATAACTCTGAAACCCTTCTGGCAGAAGTAATGATCACTAACAAAACCGTTTTCCAGGTGCAATGCTGCAGGGAAGAGGAACTTGCTGGTTCAAAAGGTCCCAGTGTAAACTTCTCTAGCACAAAACTGAGATCCCAATAAGAAGGTATTGGCTTCCTTACCAGTCTGATATGAAGGACACCTGTAAGGAACAGTTTTACCTCTAACCTAGAAGCCAAATGTGACACATAGGCAGACAAGCAGAGATGGCTGAAAGGTGAGCCTTCACCGAAGAGTAGGAGAATCCAGCCCTCATCAATTCATACAGATAGGACAAGACCACCGAAATATCAACTGACAGCGGTTGTAGGTCCTTTTTGTGACACCAGATGGAAAACCTTTTCCATTTGGACATGTAGGATTTCCTAGTTGCAGGTTTTCTGGCCTCTTGTAGAACTTGTAGCACCATCCTCTGAAAACAGGTGCTTTCAAACAGCAGCAAACCAAAAAAATATATCCAAACTGAAATAACTTGAATGAAAAGAAATAAATGTTGAAGGGACTCCAGTCACAACTAAACATCTTCAAGAATTTATTAAAATATAAAAAGCCAGTAAAATAACGTGAGCGCTTTCGTCTCACCACAGAGACTTCAGCAGACAAATATATGTTACATCTGTATCTGTTAAACCCATTTTAAGGGGAAGGGCAGAAATTATATGATGAATGGAGACTTAATATGTTTTGATTCTGTAATTCTTGATATTATATGTATAAATGAAAAATTCATTTATTATCTTAACTTTTAAATTTGTGGAAAAGGTTATGACACTTAAGCTTGGTAAAAAGTTTTTTATTAACACTATATTTATAATGCGAAAGGGTATTTCATATGACATATACTGCAAGGGGTTAATTAAGGAGGGTGGAGCTCTTTTGAGTGTGTACCTTTAACTCCCAGTGGGTGTGGCTTCTGCCTTTAAAAATGACATTATCACCTTACAGTTCTAACAAATACTTATTGACAGAGGTCATATATCAATACAATTGTGTTTGCATTCATATATGCTTCAAGATAAAATATTCTGATACCTTGTTTGAAGCATGGTTTTGGATTTATTGATGCAAATATGAACAGGCAATATTTGACGCTAGAGGAGCAGTAGGAGGTAACTGCAGAAACGCCTGGAGACGTCACTCGGCTGTTGGAAGTGATGTGGAAGGCATTATTTGTCTGCTGAAGTCTCTGTGCTGAGACGAAAGCGCTCAAGTTATTTTACTGGCTTTTTATATTTTAATAAATTCTTGAAGCTGTTTAGTTGTAACTGGAGTCCTTTCAACACTCATTTCTCTATAATGGATTAAAAACCTATCACCCACAAGGTCAGGTTCAGGGCTAACAGTTGTGGATGTACTAGGGTCCCCTTGTCTCGTGTGAGTAGATCCATCCTGTGGGGTAACTTGTGATGATTGCCCCTGGCTAGGTGCAAGAGAAGGGGGAACCAGTGCTGCCTTGGCCAAAATGGAGTCACCAACAAGACTTCTGGATGATCCTGCTGAATGCATACAGAAACATCTCTTTCCAAGAGAAAGATACAGCATCCACCTTTCACACCAAGAGATGTGGAAGCCTGACACAAAATTTTGGAAGTTGTCTGTTCGGGGGGGGGGGTATCTATCTGATGCAGGTGAGTAGGGCTAGTCTGCATTGCTGCATTGCATGCAAGACTTCATTCCCCCCTGCTTGTTGAGGTACCAAAAAGCTGTGGTGCTGTCTGTGAACAACATCAGTACTCCTGGAACTAGGTTGCTTTTGAAGATTTGCAATGCAAAAAACAATTCCCTGATCTCCTTTACAATATGTTCCTGTGCCTGTTTGGGAGACCAAACATCTCTGACCCTCCAGGCTTGAAGAGTCACACCCCAACCTGTATCTGAAGCGTTTGTGAATAACTGCAGGGAAATAAGGGGGTGGTTGCAGAGGTAGGCCAGGATTTTTGTTTATCTGCAGGATCCACCACTCTAGTTCCCGTTTTATGCAAGGAAGGAGTGGGATCAGAAACTCTAAAGGATGTGAGTGTTGCATCTATACAATTCTTAGATACCACTGCAACTTCCTCATGTGTAGTCTTGCTAAGGGTACCATGGGGATAGTGGATGCCATGTACTCTAAAGAGATGGAGGAAGTCCCTGGCTGTCAATGACCGAAGAAGAAGGATATTCTGAAAATAGGAAGTCAAGGACAAGACCTTCTGTATGGGAAGGGAGGCTAGCATTTTGCCTGTATCCTGCAATTTCTGGAAGTTTATAGTGAACCCTAAACTCTGTAGAAGGACAAAAGTGAAGGAAAGATTTTCCTGAAAAAGTTTTGGGGACTGTGTCTAAATCAGAAGGTCGTCGAGGTAAGGAAATATTTGAATTCCCTGCATTCTGCAAAATGCTATGACAGGAGCCAAGTATTTTGTGAAAACCCTTGGTGCCGTAGAGACCAAAGGGCAAAGCACAAAACTGAAAATTTGAGGAAGCAAAAGAAAAACATAAAACTTCCTGAACACTGGGTAGATAGGAATGTAAATATAGGCATCTTTTATGTCTTGGGACATCATGAACACCTGGGGAAGAATTAGAGAGAGATGGGAGGTAAAGCCAACATACAGAAAGAAGAGACTTTGAGAAAGGTGTTTAAATGGGAAAGACCCAGGATGGGTCTCCAAGGGCCATCCTTCCTGGGGACCAGGAACATCCTGAAGTAAAATCCCTTTCCTTTTTGGGAAGTGGGAACTTACTGGCTAGTCTCCAAGAAATCAGGTCTCTGATGAGCTGAGGAAAGAAAGTCAACTAATCTTTGGGGGGTGGTGGGATCCTCTTGAATGACTGTAATTTTTCCCAAACCATGAAATACTCTGTTTAGATTATGGAAAGGACTTGAGTCCTGAGTAACCAGCTTCCAAGCAGCAAGAGATAGGCTGAGATGACGAGACAAGGGAGTGGATGGCCCTAGTAGCTGGTAGTCACAGACTACATATGGCTTAGGTTGGAACTGAAAGGACTGTTTTGGAGCAAGGGAAGAATGAGCAGACTTTGAAGAGTCTGGCTTTCTGGGTCCCCTCTTACTTTTAAAAGAAGAAGACGATGATAACAGGGATGGCTTTCTTACAAATGCAGTCTTAACTAGGTAATTCCTTTGAAACACTGGAACTGGAAATACAAGAATGTGTTTAAATCCTGTAACTCCTTTCCTTTCTCCTGAAGAGACTTCAGTTCTGCTGCTGAACTCCAAAACATGGCTTTGTTTTCCAAAGGTGCAACCAGCAATTTGGCCTTGAAATCTTCAGGCAGAGGCTGTAGTCTAAGAAAAGAGTATCTTCTAAGGATCAACCCAGTGGCAGCTGCCCTGGTGGACGCATCAGCAGCATCATAACTGCACTTGATGGAGTGTCTAGTCAGTTGAGCAGAAGAATTTAGAACAGCTGCTAATTTAGATTTTGCTGGGGAATCTGGGATGTCTGCCAAAAATTTCCCTGCATCAGCCAGAAGGGTCAGGAAGTACTTTGCTATGTGGGTCTGATAATTTACTGCACAGAAGGCCAAAGTGGCAGAAGTGTTAACCTTATTTCCCAAACATTCCATGACCTTACTCTCCTTATCAGAGGGTAACAAGAAAGTGGATGGTAGCAATTTTAAAGCCTTATCCATAGAAACAGATACGGTAGCTGGATCAGCAGCAGAAGCTTGAAAAGGAACTGGGAGTCCTGGGGGATCTTACAGAAGCAGTCTGGATGCTTGGGGCAGGAGGCTGAGAGTCTGGACATTTGTAATCAGCCTAGAAAACATCCAGAAAGGCAGGCAGGACTGCAGAGATAGCAGAAGGAGACATGTGCAGTGTAACACGTACCTTGCGGTAGCATGAAGTCTTTTGGATACTGGCTGAATGTACGAGTCAGCTGGAGGTGGCTCCCTAATGTTATGAATACTGCAGCATATGAATAGAAGGACGTCTTTGATGCCCATACTCCAGGATCAAAGCATGTGATACAGTTACTTCTTCTTGCCTTATGTTAAAAAAAATCTATGAAGCTCTTCCCTCTACTTAAACAGTATCCAAGGTGGTCTTTTGTCTACTAGGGAACATTACTTTCAGCATCGCTGGGTATATTAATATAAATTTCAACTCTAAGACATGGGATACAAGGATAAACTTGTTCAGTTTTAATCTTTTGTGAAGTGAATAATCATTTATAAGAAAAACTCTTGCTGAGCCAGACATATTTTTTCTTTCGTTTTTTTGCCACAAACTGGCCAGAAATCTCATATTTAAGCTACAGCTATGAAATTTCATGATCATGCTGCTTCTTCCCCATGGCTGTATCTATATATCTATATTTATATCTATATCTACCTCTCTCTCTATATATATATATATATATATATATATATATATATATATATATATATATCTTAGGTTGGCTTGCAGTGGTGCAGCGGTTAACACTGTCGCCTCACAGCAAGAGGCTCTCCAGTTTGATTCTCGGCTGGGGTGACTTCTGTGTGGAGTTTGCATGTCCTCTCTGCAGTCATGTGGGTTTCTTCCAGGTGGTTCCAGTTTCCTCCCACATGCCAAAGACATGCAGCAGGTGAACTGGACACTCTGTCCACAGGTGACTGTGTGTGAGTGATAAGAATGAACTACTGCAGCAGGCCAGCCACCCAGCAGTGTAAACCTTGGCTTGAGATGATTGCCACTGTTGAAGTGACACCACAACTCCATGTGCAAAATGGGAAAAGGGGCTGAGGATGGATGGATGGATCTATGTGTACGTGTGTGTGTGTGTGTGTACATAAACATATATATATATATATATATATATATATGAACAGAGCTATAAAAACATTTATCTAGCTCTCTCTATATATATATATATATATATATATATATATATATATATACACACACACACACACACACACACACACACACACACACACACACAGAGAGAGAGAGAGAGAGAAAGTTAGGTGAGTGGCTATCCACTGTGGAAAATCTGGTGGAACCAAGACACATTCTAATTTATATATATATATATATATATATATATATATATATATATATATATATATATATACATACACACGATAAAAGGAACTATAGGAGGATCAGGAGAACAAATGACAAATAATGGAAGTGCAAGTTTTTGAAATCAAGATGCACAGACTGTTTTCATAGAGTGTTGCTATGCCAACATCTTTCTAAGCCAAGCCAAGTTGTCCTGAAAGAATAATGATGTCCTGTACCCAAATAAGGATGTTGGAGACCAGGCATTTATAAGCTACCTCTGTCCATAAGGAACATGGGTGTAGGCCCAGAGTAAATTTCCTATTCCCCTTCTACTGGTGTAGGCTGTACATAAATTGGGTAACAGACTATCTCAGCTTCACATGGATTGAAATCCTGTTCCACAGGAGGGGCAAAACTTGGGACATGAATATGTAAATAAATCAAGACTGTGTAGAACATTTGAAAGAAAATGCTTACATAAATGTTTGGATCTTTCCTCAGTCTTACAGAAACTTGCTGATAAGTGAGGAAGGATGGTGGAAACTAGCAACATATTTTTTGGCAGTGTGCAACGGTGATGGAGTTTAAATATGCATTGAAAATTGCTTTAAGGCAAATGCTTGGTCAGAGTGGAAGTCACTAAACAGACTATGCTGCTACATTGGAGTAGGGGAGCTACAACATTAAGAAATAAAAATGCCTTTTCAACTTTTAATTATGTTAGCAGCCAAAAAAGTGATAACCAAGAAGTGGAAATCATGGGTTAGACTGAAGGTAGATGCACTAGATATTATAAATAAAATAGAGCAGTTGGAAGGGGTCTTGCTAGACAGTGGGAAGAACAAGACGCATACCCTTAAATGGAGTATGTGGGGCCACTGCCATCATAACAGGAAGCAGAGTGATGGAGAAGAAATGAATGTTGGAGGAAATTAAAACAGTACAAAAATAAAAGATAAGTGAATGGGTGTAAATCTAGTGGCTGGAAAAAATCAATAGTTTGAATTAAGTTTTTAATTAAAAATGTAAATTCAATAGGTAAATGATAGAATATGATATTATTTTGGATACATGTTTGATAAATTGTGAGTTCAATGAAGTTGTGATAAAAAAGATTACATTATATTGAAACAATAAGCTGTGTTTAATCTCCCTTTCAGTCTTGGCACAAGGCAGCCCACACAACTAGTACTACAGGCATTACGCAAAACTATTGATCCTGTAAGCATGTGATTCTGCAAATAAAGATTTCATCCTTATCAGTACCTATGATGTTCATAGATAGGTTCATAGATTAATACTAGGCTAACTGCCCTTGTGGGCCATTTTAAACCTGCCAGTTACCCCATGTGAGAATCAAACTCTGCACCTTGTGTTTTGTAAGGTAAACACATAAACCATTATGCCAACCTCCTACCCATCTATTCATCATGTCCATGCACTCCATCCTGTTCAATTCTTTTCTGATTTTACTGATGGGAATTATGTAGAAATGGAGTATGAATAATTCCTGGCCAACAGTCCAGAACAGTAAATAAATGCTCACACTCATGAAGAAAACCATCAATATGAACATTTTATACTACAAATTCTTTTCACCACACCAAACATCTGGGAAGTCACATGAACTAATTATGGGAGACACTTCCACTACCAATATTTGGAACACATTCACAATTAATCATTTTTTGACCCAGTGGCTTTACATGATGCCTTAGTAAAGAAGTCACTCCCACTAACAGAGTTAGTGTTTAAGAAATTGCAGCAGACATTTAATTTCATTCTGGCCAAGTCTGATTACTTTAAAACACAGCATTCTGATTATTAACTTTGAGCTTCTCTACCCAGGTTTTTTACTAAATGGTTTGTTTCAAATTATGTGTCACTTTCTTGTACACTATTACCTAAGCACTTACTGTGTCCACAAAACCCCTTTGTGGAATCATCATGGAGATCAATTTAGATATTCTGGATAATAGTTTATGCATGCCCTCATTTCAGAACAATTGGCAAAGAGTGACCCTACCAGGAGCACAAAGCTCCACATAGCATAGCGCCAAGAATTACAAACAAGCCTTCCACCACAACAAGGTAATTATTCCCAAAACATGTGAGCACCTAGGGAGGATGCCTAGATACTTCTCACAGGAGGTGTATAGGCACAGCCCACTGAGAAGTGGACTCATGGCACACCCACTACTTGCTGGACAGATTATAGTCTGGAATGCCTAGACATTCCCAATGTTGAGCTAGACACTGTTGCTAGGGATTGGAAAGTCTAGCATGCCCTTCTTAGCGTGCTGTCTCCAAGATACCTGCCAATAAGCAGTTTAGAATATGGATGGATGGCACACATTTTTTTTTGTTCAAACCAAGTCTCTCACCACTGTAATACTTTACCTCTCAGTACTCAATGTATTATGCACTTTCAGAGTTTTACCTATGGGTCATGCAGAAATGTAGCACACTACACATTTTTAGGCTTCACATATAAACTACTCTCAGTCGGGAAGAAGTCCAATTTTTGGAATCACTATTTCTATTACTCAAACAAAACTGCCCAGCAAAGAAAGAATTTCTGAAGTTGTAGCTGTGCTATTCTTAAAATAAAGGAAATTAATATATTTGTAATTACTTCTGATACCATTCAATATTTGGTATTTAAATAATATTAATAACAAGATCAAACACAAAAGAGTACTACCATATCCATCAACACTACTTTCAGACTGAGAAACAGTCTAAAGCAAACCAGGAAACATGATACACATATATGACTCTGAACAAGGCTAAAAGTAGTGATAATTTAAAAAATACAGCCTGATTCCATGTCAGAGAGGGATAGAGCCTTAACTATGACTCAGGCGACTAAGATTTGATAAGTGACCCTAACAACGGAAGACCCCAGCAGGGAGAGACAGCAGTGAAGGTGCATGTCCAATACACCCCTCCCGAGTTACATGCAGTTCGGGGCACACTGGTCTGGGGTGATTTCCCACATAAAGACTGGGGAAACTATCTCCCATCCTTCAAAGACAGTATACAGTGCCACCTGAGTTGGTGGTAGCTCGAGTGGATATAAAAGATCCCACAGAATTAACAAAAGGAGTAGAGGAAGTTCCCCAGTGCCCTGGCTAATTTTATTCCTAGTTAGTATGAATACCAGCTCAAGTCTCTCATGAAAAATGGCCATTGATCTAGTAACACTAACTTAGTCAATTAAATGTGAATAAATAATGTTCACTGCAGAAATGAGAGTCACGTTCAGCACAGTCAGTGTTTTGCATGCCCCCCCCTCCATGTCGTGCTACCCATGTGTACGCAAGAATGTTAGGGTAAAACAAAAAAGCCGCAAACTACCCTGGATAGCTGCCTTAATGGTGGCCCTTCCCAGGTGACCCTCCTTTCGATGATGGAGAACAAATGGGCCAGTTGGCAGGAGGTGGCTGATGGTCTACAAGCAAAAGGTGCAAAGTGTGGCAAAATGTTTTGTTTAAAAGATGCACACACATATTAATGCTGGAACTGTAGGTAGCCCACACAGAACACAAAGCAGTCACCTTCAGGTAGCTTAACTTATTAACATCAACAGCAGCTGCACTATGATGTTAATCATGCCCACAGCTCTGTTTTTGTGGCTGCCTTGTCACATTCAAGCCAACAGCACTTAAAAGGCAGACCAAACTCAGAACTTCTGTTCTGCTGTAACTTAGTTGTGGTACAGAATTGTATTATTCAGTGCCATGGTTAAGCATATTAAATGTGAGAAAAGACTTCAGCTGAACAAGAAATGCAAAAAGATAATGTTCTTGCTTGGCTGAAAAAGATTTTTTAAGTTTAATATTTATTTTTGCATTCAGCTCTAACTGACTGCTTTCCAGCCTGCCAAGAGTGTGGAATGTGACGCGTAATTAACTGACTCCCAATAACAGTTAAAGGAGGTTAAAGGAGTTAAATACATCAATAAACTGGGAGCCTATACCAAGCATAAGCCATCTGCAGTGCTACAACAGAGAAAATATGGTGCCTTATGGTTTCCAAAACAACTTTCAAGGCTGGCTCCAAAGGCAGGATGTCTAAGGAGTCAAATGGCTAATCACTTTGGGGGACAATGACAGAAGAGGAAGGAGATAAAAGCAAGCAAATATCATAAGCCAATAAGAATCCCAAAATGACAGGTTGTTCAAGGAGAAGTGTGAAGAATGAGAGTCTTAATGTTGTCACCTGTCAAAAAGTCAAGAGCCTCTCAACCATAAGCTCATAGGGGAAGCTCAAAGGGGGTGAAGTTAAGCGCTATATCCTTCAACAACCCTGAAAAACTGATAGCATGAAGACTTGTGTTAAGTATGCAAAAACTGCATGTCAGTTGTCAGGAAAACTTACAGCCTATGCTCACCCATAAAAGCAGGCCATAGATGGTACATGAAAGTGAGAGGGGCCTTACTAGGAATGGTGCTGGCATCATATCAAAACCCTTAAGGGTGTCATCCTGCACTCAGGATACATGTTGCCTCCTAGAATAAAATGACTCTTTGAAATCTCATTCCTGAGTCAGAAACCTTAAACAACTACAACTGAGGGCTCATACAGAACCAGAACTGACCAAGTCTGCTGGTTCTAGAGGCAGTCCCAGTAGAAGAGGCCAAAGACTTATGCACTGCCAATCCATGACCAGATGTCTCAAGTGGCCTGTCCCTGAATAGGCTACAAGACTCTATGCTGAGCCATTCAAAGGGAGATAAGGGGTACACATCCCAGGATGCACACTTCCAAAGTGGAAACTGGAGTGTACCTCTGCTGTTCATCAGACCTGTCGGAGATGTAGCAGAATGAAAGGGGCTCCAATTCCTACTAAACATGGACACTGAACATTCCTGCAAGACCAGAAGGCTGCTCAAGACATGGACTTATCTATTGGAGGACTAGGCATCAACCAGTCTTCTGAACTAACTCACCAGCGAATAAACTCTAAACTTTCCCTTGGGCTACAAGAGGGACCCTCTTGCCAATCACATTAGGAGCTTCTTTCTGCTATCCAATAATGCATCCTGGAGCACACAAAGGGCTCAGAAAGAAAACTACAAAACCAAGAAGTTTTACCAATGTCATCATGGATCACCCTTAACAGTGTGAGGGTAGCAACTTCCAAGATGGCTGCCCATTGAGTAGTAGGATAATTCTAGCTCTCCCAGTGTGAAAACAGAAACTCAGAAAAGAAAGCCAGTGGACTTCTAGTTCTGGCTAAAGTTCAGGAAACTAGTAAGTGCACTTCCTGGATACCAGGAAAAAGAAATAGAGAGGACCTGATGGAAAATCAGCTACAAAAGACAACGAAAAAACACTGACTTGGGAAAAGTACAGCAGCTATTCAGCAAAAAAGCAGTACAGACTCTAGACGTGACTTGCAGTAACCTAGAAGAAAGTATAAGACAACTGCACACAGACCTGATTAAAATAAACAAAACACTGATAGAGTATATCAACTCAAATAACAAAAGGCTGAAAAAATGGAAGAAGCTTTAAAGAGATATTCAGATGAGGTGATAAAACTGCAAAAATTAGAGGGCAAAATTAAGAAAAGGCTGTCTGAATATGAGACTGCTCATTTAAAAAAAAAAGAGAGAGAATTGGAGGACAGAGCACATAGGGAAAACCTGAGATTTTCTCCTGTACCAGAGAAGCTGAAAGGAACAGACTGTATTGATTTTATGAAAGCACAAATAAGCAATTGGACTGGTACTACACAGCAGGAGTTGTTAATTGAAAGAGCACATTGTGTGTATGCTCCAAACCTGGTTATGAGAAAGCAACCTAGACCTTTAATACTAAAGATGTATTCATACCAGCAAAAGGAGCTGATCCTGTCAAAGTCTGTGGCAGAAGGACATAATACTAAAAGTGGGAAATGTCAGAGGGTTTTGCGTGAAGAATGATTACTCACTGTACACCAGGCAGAAGAGGAGTACATTTATCCCACAGTAAGAAACAGACATGAGGTTCAAACTGGTGTATCTAGCTATCTTCAAAATATTCTTTCTTGGAGGGACAAAATCATGTTTTGATGCTGAGGAGGAAATACAAAAAATTCTCCAACAAAAAGTGAACTGCGAAACAGAAGCAGATTTTGCTTCTTGTTCTTCTGGTAATGAAGACCAAAGGCAGACACCGTCAGTGAAACCTTTTCTCAGAGTTCAATGGAAAATGATTGAGAGAAGGAAAAAAGTGCAAGAGCTGATTAGAAGAATCCAGTTTACATTAGAAATTAAGCAAAGACAGGATTTGGGAACTGGAGATGAACAGGAATAAAACCAGTAACCTGGAAATTGACATGTGGGATTACAAAGCAATAATTATATTTGTGAAACACGTCAGAATAAGAAAATCTGGAAACACTGGACTTTTTCTTCATTTTGTTAAACTTGTAAGGGGTTCTAAAGCATATGCCCTACTTCACGTCATTAATGTTTGTTAAAATACTTGAGAGGGGAACAGCCATGAGTAAGTTAACTAAGTAAAACAATTTTTTTCTTAAAAGTATATTTTTATGGAACATGATTTTTACATGCTATAAAGCTTTCTCAGTTATTTTTAAGTGTAAAGGAGATACTAAAGTAAACAGGTGCTCTTTTTTTCTTTTTCCTTTCTCTCTTTCTCCTTGTTCAGTTTTAAGAAATAGGCATTGAAATGTAAAAAAAAAAAAAAGAAAAGTCTCATCAAAAGAACATGACAAAAAAAATGGTGTACTTTTTCTCTTTCTTGCATAAAGGAATGACTGGATTAAGGCCCTTAGCTTGATCTAGTAATAAGTTTTAAGAGAAAGCAAGTAAATGAAAATAATATTTATTATTATAAATATTTTACTAGCAAATAAATGCATGCTTAGTAGCAACTCGCTATCTGGTCCTCATGTCTCCATGGAGACCATCTGATTAAGGGAAAGGGCTAACAGATAATGTTTTCTGAAAGCATTCAAGTGTTTTCCCAGCTGGGAGAGCTATAAAATGTAAGAAAAAAACAGATAACACTTACTAGAAGCACAGGCTGTACCATGTGTATTAGCATAGGTAGCCTTTATTTCAGGTTAACCCAAGTTTATGAGTGTGGCTGTACATAGCTTTGTATGCTAGTATTAAGTTAATAGGTTTTAGGATGGTATTGGGGTGTGTGTTAGTATTAAGTTAATAAGTTTTAAGAGCATATTGGGACATGTTTTTTGAAGACTTTCGATAAAACAAAACGTTTTGCAAGATGTGACATACACTCAAATGGATATGACCAGAAACAAGTATATAAAAGATCAACCTGCCAAACAGTGTATACATATAACACAAAAGCTGGAACCAGGCACTTAAAAATATGCGGCACATAAAAGGTGGGAATGATAACTTTTTAACACAATGATGCTTTTTGTAATGTCTTTAAATGTCAATGGTCTCACAGATAAACACAAAAAAGAAAGATAAGTGAACTATATTTAAAAATCTAAAGTGCAAACAGCTATGCTATAAGAGACACACTTGGAAAGAATTGAACATGTGAGTTTGATAAAGAAAGGTTTTCAGGATGGTTATTCAGCAGGAAACCTGGGACAAGGGGAAAGAGGAGTATTTATATTAATTGCAAGAGGGGCTCCAATAGTGACAGCAGAGGACAGAAAATATAATAACAGTAGATTTGTAGTACGAAGGGTCTACTGGGAAGGGAGGAGGATTACACTGGCATGTATTTATATTCCACCTAAAACTGCTACAACAGAACTCAAGAAAATTCTCGGAGAAATAATAAGCTTTCAGCAAAGAATATTACTTATAGGTGGGGACTGGAATTTGATTTGCAGCAGTGAAGATGTGTCTGGGGGGGCAGAAGGGAAAATATTAACAAAGGAGGGTAAATGTTTGAAGAAATTTATAAAAATATATATTGGGCGTGGAAGATGTGAGTTAGGTAGAGGGAGTTCAGAGTGAATTTGCATATTATCCCCCAAGATACAAAAACTGGGTTAGGCTAGACATAATTTACATTTACAGGAACATGTGTTATTAATTGAAAGCTCGATATGCACCCAATAACCATTTCAGATCATGCATCAATAATAATTAAAACAGAAACACAAGGTAATGAAATAAAAATGAGACACTGGTGCTTTCCCACCTATCTGTTGAAAAGAGAGGAATTTAAGCAAAGGGTAGAGGAAACTTTTCAGGAGCTATTAGAGAAGATATAAATTTATTCTGAAAGTATAGCTGTGGAGTGGGATAAAATTAAAGTGGAGTTTAAAAATAGGGAGGAAAAAAATGAAAGGGAGATATGGTTAAGAAGTAACAAGAATTATTTAGAGGGACTGACAATTGCAGAATAGGGGGATTCTCACAAAACAAGAAGAGGAGGAACTGCAGAATGCTAAACAGAAAGTAAGGGATCACCTCAATAATATGCATGGGTTTTGAAACACTGCTGTTAAGCAACTGCTTTCTGACCACTCTACAGCACAAAAACTTTAAGCACAATGACTCAGGGAACAGAAAGTAGAAAAGGGATGTCACCAAACTTAGTGAGCCTACAACATGGAAGATAACAACAGATCCTGTACAGGTACAAGAAATATTTTGAAAATTCAATGAAAGTCCATACAAAACAGAGAAATATGGAAATCAAGAAAAGGTACAAGTGGAAATATTTATGGAAGAATTAAATATGCCAAGGTGAGAGGTAGATGACGCTCAATTAACAGTTAAGATAGGAAGAGATGAGATAAAAATGGTGCTGTACAACCAATCCAGAGGAAAGTCCCCAGGGATAGATGGTATTCCTGTGGAAGTCTGCAAACTAGAAGAGGAAAAAAATTGATAAAGGTCTAGAAGATTTGTTTAACAGTATTTTAAGAGAAGGAGAAGTACCAAAATCCTGGAATAAAGCAGTGGTAGCTGTAATGCGTAAAGAGGGTAAAGACCCATCAGATCCAGCTTCACACTGGCCCACTTCAATACTAAACCATGATTATAAAATGTTTGTGTCTATAATGGTTACAAGAATGGCAAAAGTGACGCCAAAACTGACAGATATGGATCAATGTGGTTTTGTGGAGGGGAGGCAAATATCTGACAACACTAACAGAAAATTGATGATCCAGAGGGAAGCAGAATGTAAGAAAATTCCACTGTTGTTGGTGGGTCTTGATGCAGAGAAAGCATTTGAAAAAGTAATCTGGGACTTTATGAGCAGAGCAATAGAAACATTTACATTCAGTGGGATAAAAACAGTCACAGCCCTTAAGGCCAAACACAATGCCAGACACACTTGTTATAGGTGACTCCATAGTCAGACACACTGACGTCCCACTCACCAGACTGAACAAGGAAAAGATCACAGTAAGCTGCCTGTCAGGCGCTAGAATCCGCCACATAACACAAGCACTCAGGTCACACCACAGCAAGTACAAGTATGACTCAGTCATTGTCCATGCCGGTGTGAACGACCTGAGACGTACCTCCCTGGACTACATGAAAAGAGACATAGAGGAGCTCTCAGATTATGTAGCCCAGGCCGGTATGACCCTGACCCTGAGCAGTATCCTACCCTCACCAAGAATGATGCCACAATACAGAGACAAAATGATCAGCTTTAATAATTGGCTTAATTACTGGTGTCATTCTAAGGGGATCCAATGTCTGTCTGCCTGGGATGACATGCTTGACAAGCCACGCTGCTCCGCAAGGGACGGCTTGCACCTGTCACCCCTGGGCTTCCGGATATTAGTAAAGGCTCTTGCCACCCCCATAGTGCCTTTTTTAGGCAAGGCTCAAATGATAAACCTACCGCCCTAGAAAACAAAAATGGAGAAAAACTAAGGGTAATACTGCTCAATGCCAGAAGTCTAAACCTCAAGATGCACGCCCTCAAAGCCCTCCTCAGTATGGAGAACATCGATGTCTGTGCTGTGACTGAAACCTGGTTCAAGGCTCCTGAGAGCACCCCAGCACTATCAGGTTATACCTCATATCATGTGTTCCGGCCCCAAAATCCGGACCGAACCACAAAAGGAGGGGAGTATCCATATTCATAAAGGATACCCACACCTCCAGGTTAGTGGCAATGCACGAAGCATCGGAGACCATCCAGGTGCAATTAACCATAGGTAAAACTGCCCTACAGTTTGTAACATGCTACAGACCACCTTCTCAAACTCAGGAAACCCACACAGCCTTCCTGAAGACACTGGAGAGTATGAATGTCTCTCCAAACACCATCATATTGGGTGACTTCAACTACCCAAACATAGACTGGGAACATTACTCAAGCCCCAACACCCTAGCCCAAAGGTTCCTTGAGTTCATAAACTCAAATGCTATGGAACAACTAGTCACCATTCCCACAAGAGGAGAAAATATACTAGACCTGATCATCACAAACATGGGGACAAAATGCTCCACACGGAAGTATATCCTTCATTGGTGAGATCAGACCATAAATTAATCTCACTGGAGATCCACATCCCGCCCTACCCCAGCAAAAAGACCACAGTGAAGAACTTCTCAAAAGCAAACTTCACACTTCTTAAGACTGGAGTGGTATCCTTCAAGGCCCCGAGCCAGTGGAAACCACAACCCACGCTGCTGAAACCCTTACAAATGCCTTCTACGAGCACCTCCAGGAATGTATGGATCAAGCAATCCCTAATAAAATCAAGACCCTTTCCACCAAAGGCCGGCGCGCGGTCTGGTGGACTCCAGCCATAAACAAACTCTACAACAAGAGGAGAAAGCTACTACATGACAGAGCAAAATCCCTAAATGGGAAGGCATCTCTGATCAATACTAGCAAAAAACTACGATCACTCATAAAATCATCCAAGGCCAACTTTGAGAGAAAAATCGCTAATGACACAAAAGACAATCATAAAGCCTTCTTTAGCTATGTTAGAAACCTGGGTGGAAACTCCCAGATATGCCCAGAATTAGTCCAAAATGATAAAAAAATCACTGAACCCACAGACATTGCCAACATACTGGCAGACAGGTTCAGTGCAAATTTCTCCCCTCCCTCCCCCCCAAAAGGAGAAATATCTATCCCACCAGAGTCTAGCCTCCCAAACATCTCAGATGCCCAGGTGAGAGCTGCTCTCTCTAAAGCAAAAAACACAGCATCAATGGGACCGGACAGTGTCCCCGGCTGTGTGCTACATGAACTCAGTGAGGAACTAAACCCACACATAAGGCTGCTGTTTAATCTTAGCCTTACTACAGGATACGTACCCAAAGAATGGCGTACGGCAACTGTGGTCCCACTCCACAAAGGCGGTGCTTCTACGGACCCTGGAATTACCGCCCCATAAGCTTGATGAGCCTTGTCTGCAAAGCTATGGAGAGGATCATAATGGAACTCATAAATAAAGACATTGGGGACCTACAGACACTGGATCCTACCCAATTTGGCTTTGTCAAGGGCAGATCCTGCCTCTTGAACTTGGTCGACTTTTTCGAAACAGTCACTAAGGCCATTGATGAGGGTAAGGCAGTTCACACAGCCTACCTTGACCTAGCAAAAGCATTCGACACAATACCCCACTCGGGCATCATAGAAAAGCTCACCAGCTTAGATGTAAACCCATATGTCACAAGATGGGTTGCAAACTGGCTCAAGGACAGAACACACAGGGTTAGAGTTGCTGGTGCCATGTCAGACTCTAAGCCGGTCACGGCGGTGTCCCACAGGGCTCAGTCCTGGGCCCCTCTTGTTCAGCATTTATTTTTCTGAAGTGCAGGCAAACATAGGGGGATTGTGGCTGACAAAATTTGCAGATGACTGCAAACTGGGCACCATAATTAACACTCCATCAGACACAGACATCCTCCAGAAAGGTCTCATAGAAATGGATAACTGGTGCCAGAGCCATGGCCTTAAGCTAAATGCCAAAAAATGTATAGTCATACCCTTTGGGAAAAACAAGGTAACCCCTAATTACCACATAGGTGGTAATCCATTAAACACGGAAGACATTATCAGGGACATGGGGACCCAAGTTGACAGTAACCTCTCTTTTGACACTCACATTGCCAAAGTGGTTAGGAAGACCTTCTACATTGCCCACCTGATCATGAAGGGATTCACATCCAGATCAGGAGAGGTCATTGTACCCCTGTACTCTTCACTTATCAGACCAATGATTGAGTACAACGCCCCATTCGGAATGTACCTTACCCGACACCTGCAGCAGTTGGAAAGACCCCAAAAGTTCCTCACCAAAAGAATAAAGGGGCTCAAACATATGTCATACAATGCCCGACTGAAGAAACTCCAGCTCTATTCAGTCGCATACCGTCTGCTCAGAGGTGATCTGTGCCTGACATACAAGGCCGTGTCCAACCCGGAATTAATGGACATGCTCCACCTCAAAAAATCCAAATCCACCAGAGCCACAAGAGCAAGAGACTTAAACCTCAACACGGATATAAATAGGATGTGCTGGAGGGACAGACTCCCTACACTATGGAACAGAATCCCAGTCCATGTGAGGCAGAGCCCCTCACTGACTCTGTTCAAGAGAAATCTTGACGAGTGGATGGGAGATCGTAGGTTTACCCCGGGAATCATCTCTATCACTGCTGGACAGAGGCACAGCAAATTAATGGGTATAGTATTCTCATCCTAAGGGGTGGTGAAAGCCACACACACTCTGGCTAGGCTTTTAAATGCCCTAGGGCAGATAGCCTAGTATGAACCTATGAACCTATTCCCTGATAAAATTATAAGGTTGACTAGGAGGATATATGAGGGATCAGAGGTGAAAATTAAAGTGGGTGGATTCCTCTCTGACAATTTCTGCTTGAGCAGAGAAACCAGGCAGGGGTGTCGTCTTTCCCCTTTATTATTTGCACTATATTAAGAACCACTAGCAAAGAAAATAAGGGACTCAGAAATTCAAGAAAATAATTGGTATGGTAGTCAAGAAAAGCTGACTATTTGCAGATGATATTATTTTATACCTGATAAAACCAAAAAAGGATATTTTTTGACACTTTCAGATCTTCTCAGGATATAAAATTAATGAAGCTAAAACAAACGCAATAACTGTAAATTATGTACCACCACACAAATTGGTTCAGCATTATCCATATTTATGGAGACATGATAAAATGAGTTTGGATTAAAAATTATAACGATGTGGCAACTAAGAATATGTAGGAAGAGACTAAACAAAAGATAACACAAAAATGGAGAAATTGGAAGCTCCGTTATATGGATAGTAAGATACAAGCAGTTAAAACGTTTTTAGCCCTTTAGTCTTATAGGCAGGTCAACAAATTCTTATCAACCAGAGGAAAAGTTTTGGATACCAATTAATAAAGAGTTGAAGGATTGTATCTGGGAGGGGAAGACAGCAAGAGTCAAGCAGGATAAGCTAATTCTTCAATAAGACAAAGGCAGATTGGGATTACTTAATTTGAAGGGTTATTTCAGAGCTACACAGTTAAAGCAGAAACCTATAATTCAAAGTAGAAAGGGATGATGATGAAACAGGGGGAAGCTCAAAAAACAAGGAGAGACTGGGATTTTGGATGCAGATCTTTAAGGAGAATAGCAATACTAATACAAAATATTATATTCATAACTTAGCAGAAAATATTCTAAGAACTAAGGAAATACGGGAATGGAGAAAGGAGATTCTGCGGATAGGGATGACTGCAATTAAGTATACACATAATAGGAAGAGGGGGCTAGAATTTATTGGAGAAAACTGGCAAAGGAACCAAGGTATAGAGAGCAAATAACTAGACAGGGAAAGGTAACAGAATGGGAAGATGCCAAGAATTAATTTGGACTGCAAGTTAGAACTTGCCTCCCCTATCAAGGACTGATATCAGAGTATAGGCACATAGGCAAAGAGAAAAAAATAGGGAGGTGCTAAACAAAAAAACACCACTGGTAGAGTTTTTAGTAGACTCTAGAACAAAAGCTGCTGTTAAAAAAGGAATAATTAGTACAGCATATAACATATTGCACGATAACTATAAGAATCAATGTTAGACAGGATTGGGAAGAGAGATTGGATAAGCAATTCACAAAGAAACAATGCGGTGAAGATTTAGCATTTTTGCCTGGAAATGTTTACATAGGTATTTTTATACCCAAAGTAGACTCCAGAGAATTTTTCCTCAGGTAGACAGCAAATGTGGGAGGTATGATGGGGAAGAAACAGGTAATTGGGAACATATTTTCTGGGAATGTAATGAGTTGGCAGACTTTAAAGATTCCCTGCAGACTCGTCTATCAGAGATATGGGGTGAGCAGATTAATGTACCTAGGGAAATGATCTTTCACAGCTGTGTTACAGAATCAGAATTGCCTAGACTGAATGCTGTAATTAAATCAAAAGGTGCTTCAACGAAGTATTAGTTTAAGGGTGTGCACACTTATGCAACCAGCTTACTGTACATTTTTTATTTTTTATATTTTCCCCCTAAAAGATTTGTTTTTCTATTGAATTGTACAGGTTATAGGTCGCATTAAAGGTGGGAAAAGTTTTGAAATGATTTGCCTCATTTTTTTATATCACAAAAACCTGGCATTTTAACAGGGATTTGTACACTTTTTATATCCACTGTGAGGCTTAGCAAAATATTCACTGTTTTTAGCTCATGCAGTAGGAGCTGTAAACAATGTATGCCTGATGGAAGTCCCACAATGTTCTGTATTCAGTTTTGATTTGTTAATGATGTAGTAAAATAGTGCATTATACATGCTTTAACATTCAGAAAGTGGCAGGGGTTAAACTAATGGGAGTTTTAGTCTGCAGTAAATTTGCTCTGAATATGTTTTAATATTTAATAAGCACTATACATGATGTTAGTGGATGCACTTAAACCCGTAGAGCTTAAGTGCAGTCAGAAAAAACAAACATTCTATATAGCTGTGTTAAACTGCAAAGAAAGTTTAATGACGTAGTGTTTTTTCTCCATTAACTCCCATTCCTTTTGGTGGCAACAGCTGGGATAAGAACATTGGTCACCCTGTTGATTTATAAAATTGAAAACTGAACTGTAATTAATGAACATTAATACACAATAACTTGTACTTCTTGCATTAATGCATGATAGTGTGTTACTATCAGAAAACTGTACACTGCAGTCACTTTCAATACTCTGTGTATTATTGTTTCTGGATATATGTGCAATACTGCAGCTCTCATTTAATGCAGTAAGCGACAGTCTGGTATAGACTTGGGTATCTAATAGGAGCTTTTGTACTTCTTGTGTGCTTTGTAATAAAACATTTATGTCTAATATAATGTGACATAATGTAATTCTTTTTATTGCTCTCTAAACTTTTTTCTTAGCCTGTAGCCTCTGCTTTCTGCTAGCCTAAGAAATGCTTACTAATGTAGCACTAATTCTTCCTCATCACTGATACCAGTCCTTATTTCTAGCATTAAATTATCTTCCATGGGGGTATTTTAGGCATAACTTGCCTTGTAGCATCTTATTTTCAGATGGATCATCAAAATGATGGAAGGTGAGAATGGAGAGTATTTCAGTGACAGGAAAATTTCCCATAATAATGCTGGCTAGACTTGTTTGATTATATTCCAACATTCCCTATCCAAGGCCACACACAACATGATATTATGTTGTGTGAGCACTCTACAGCATATAACTTTCAACATCTTGTGTAGCTCTCCTTTCCATAGGTTTCTGGCTGTGTATCTTGGTTATTACACTGTTTTTGACTGGATGACTAACACGTGACTGCAATTTGAATGCCAGACGAAGGAAGTTTACTGTGATGCATTAAGAAAAAGGCTTGTTTTGTTGAAAGCTTGGTCTGTTTTACACGTTTTATTTTTTTATTAAACATTTCTGGTGTTTCAGAGCTTTGGTTTACATTTCTGCTTTCCTTTAATGACTTGGAATTATCCACTGGTCTCTGTCAGGGACAGTATGTAGCAACTACACCCTGACTCGCTCCACAAATTAGGACTGCTAGCCACACCACTGGCACAGTGCAGCACACCTGACTGCTTTACAGATAACTAGGGTATGACTAGTTGTATCAGGGATAAAGGTGCATTTTTGTGAAGAATGAGTTGCCAAAGACAACTTGCTTTCTTTAGGAGGAAAGTCTGGGATCAGTAAGTCACAAATCTAATTTCTAGCAAAGGCGAGTCCCTGGCAGGAAAGTACAGTTTTGTACCTACCATAAATGTAGATGTTCGAGTGTTCACACTGCTGTAGTCATCACACTTGGGTTATCTGCCGTCAGGAGGTCCCGCAGTCGGCCCGAGTTCCAAAGTTTTGGTCCGGCGTCGGTTGCTGTCGCTTCTTCCCTGACGTCAGTGCGACAGGGGTATAAAAGAGGCAGCCGACACCATTTTCTTCAGATTTTCTTGCCCCAGATGTCAGGTGCCCCCAAATAGGAAGGCAATATATAATCCTAAGTAAATTACATAAGTAGAAAACAACAGCTACAGCTGTAAGCAAATACACCATATAGAAATACATCTTAGAGATTGTATAAACAGAGAGCTATAGGTAAAACACAGGTAAGAAGAGGGGAAGGTGGGAGGGTAACCTGGGCTGCAGCAGTGTGAACACTCGAACATCTACATTTATGGTAGGTACAAAACTGTACTATGTTCATCGTGCTACACTGCTGCAGTCATCACACTTGGGTTGAATCCCAAAGCTAAGGCTGGGTGGTTGGTACTAAACGGGGTTTGGAGAAGCCAGTAGGCCCTGCAGAACTGCAGTGGCAAAGCCAGCTTTGGTTTTTGAGTATAGAGGTAGGTGGTAGTGCTTGGTGAAGGTGTGCACTGAACTCCAAGTTGCAGCTTCCAAAATATCCTTGGTTGGTACCCCTCTGAGGAAGGCTGCTGATGTTGCTGTAGCCCTGGTGGAATGAGGCCTAATGTTACCAGGTATAGGTTTCCCATGGTGTGTGTAACAGAAACGGATACAATGTCCTATCCATTTTGAAATGGTCTATCTTGATATAGGCTTTCCTTGATATCCTGCAGCACAGGATACAAAGAGCTGATCAGATTTTCTGAAAACCTTTGTTTTATCCAAGTAGAAACGTAATTGTCTGTGAATGTCCAAAGAGTGTAGGAGCCTTTCCCCTTTATTCTGGGGGTTTGGATAAAAGGTGGGTAAATGAATGGTTTGGTTTAGAGCCACACTGGATACTACCTTTGGCATAAAAGGAGGGTTAGTTTGTAAAGAGACACTGTTTTGATGAAAAATGATGAAAGACTCCACTGCCATTAGGGCCTGTAGCTCTGAGACTCTTCGTGCTGAAGTTATTGCTAGCAGCAGGGCAGTTTTCCATGATAAAAATTGTAAATCAGCTGAAAAAGCTGGCTCGAAGGGCGGTAGTGTAAGTTTTTCCAAAACAAAACTAAGGTCCCAAGTTGGTGTTGGTGCTCTTCGGGGTGGTCTTATGTTCTTAGCCCCTATGAGGTACTGTCTTAATAATGGATGTGAAAAAATAGGAGGATCCGTGTTGTAATGAGCTGAAATAGTTGAAGAGTGGATCTTTATAGATGAAAAGGAAAGGCCTTTGTGCAACATATCAGTTAAATATTGCAGAATCTGAGGAATATTTGGGACAAGAGGATAGGGACATGCAGGTATGCCTCTTTGAGGTCCAACGTTACCAGCCAAGCCTTCTTGCCCAGCATGGGAAGAAGTTGCTGTAGTGTGAGCATCTTGAATTTGGGTACTTCCAGGTATGTGTTTAGAATTGAAAGGTTCAGAATGGGTCTCCAGGCTTTGTCCTTTCGTGGAACCAGAAAGAGTCTTGAGTAAAATCCTTGTCCTTGCTCCTGTGTAGGAACGTGTTGAATGGCTCTCATGTCCATGAGAGCTGTAATTTGTCTTTGAGCCTCTGCCCATTGATTTGGTGGCAGGTTTGGCATTCCTTTTTTCCTTGGTAAAGTGTGAAAGTGGAACCTGTAACCTTGAGATACAATATTTAGGACCCATTTATCTTTTGTGATGATATGCCAATTGGCTGCAAAAAGTGCAAGTTTTCCTCCCAAGGGAGCTGCCAAGAGGTATTTGCTTGGCAGCGTGAAGGGTAAGTCATTGTGATTGTCTTCTGAAAGTTTGTGGCCTATCTTCTCCTCCTTTCTGGGTTATGGCACCCCATTGTCGAGGCTTGTAAGACCCTTGAGGCTGACCTCTGCCCCTTGGGTGTCTGTATTTGCCCCTCTGTGGTCTGTCAGAAGTTGGAAAGGACCAGTTTTTGGTTGGCCAATTTCTGCTGAAACGAGGGGGTTGAACCTGTAAAAAATCCTTGACTGTCTGCATAGATTTTGCCTTATCCTCCATTTTCTTTAAAACCTCTTCTGCTTTCACACCAAATAAAACATCCTGCTGTAAAGGTGCATCCAATAACTTTGCTTTAACATGATCAGGTAAAGTTTGTTCTTTTAACCAAGCATGCCTACGAATGACAGTCCCTGTTACTGCTGCTCTACAGGAAGCTTCCAATGAATCAAATCCACATTGCAAAGTACGTTTTCCTACTTGTTCTGCTGCATGCAACAATTCTTGCATTTCCTTGTAATCAGGCTGCTCTGTATGTGTGAGCATTTTTTGTTTTAATTGAGACATCAAATACTGTTGATATTTCAGCATGTGAAACTGGCAGTTTAAGGCCCTCATAGCTAGAGTAGCTGAGGTATATACTTTCTTTCCCCATCTGTCTAGTGCTCTAGAATCCCTTTCAGAGGGTACGGGATTTTTAGCAATAGAGGCCTTAACCCCTTTGGGACCCTGGGAAATGGTTTTTGGGTCAGCAACTGGGCTTTTATATAGGAATTTGTCTGAGTCAGGGACTCTGTAGTATCTATCTGGTTTGACTGGTGCAGGAGGTAATGAATCTGGATTAAGGCTAGATTCTGAATAAACATCATCCACAATGTCTAACACAGGTGGAATAGCAAGGGGTCTGTGCTAGAGTAGTAAAAGGAACTCTTGGAGCCTTTTCTTAGAATCAGAGTAATCCTGGCCTTCCCAGTGGAAATGTTCCCTCATGGTATGTAAAGTTTCCTCAAAAGAGTAGTCTTCTGGGGGAGAAGCTGAAGGAATTGACTCTTCAGCATCAGAGTCTTCATAAGGGGGAAAGGAGTAGTCCTGTTCCTCAGAAGAGTCTGAGGAAATGGAAACTTGGTCAGACGAAGCGTCCTCCTCCTCCTGTCGAGGCCTTTTGTCAGGAGGGGGATGGAAACCCCTGATTAGGGTAATTAAGTCTTCAGCCATCTTGAGCATCTGTTTCTTAGGCATGGGGCCTTGTACAGGCTTCTTTACTTTTAAAGGAGTGTTTAGCTTTGCATAGGATTTAATAGTAAGTGTAGTCGGTCTGAAGACACTTTCAGCAACTGAAGGCCTTTCAACTAAACCGGAATCCCCTTCAGCAATGGAATCAGAAGGACCTAAAGATAAAGTCTGTGGAGGCCCAGCAATCTCCGCTTGGGAGTCGGATGCAGCCTGGGGTTCTAAATCGGAGGTCATCAGGGGCTGCGTAGGCGCCTCACATAAAACTGGAGAACCGGCGACTGGCATAGCAGAGGCCTCGGTGTCTGGTTTGGATCTCGGCTGTCTGTCCTTATCTTTGCACTTTTTATGCATCTCAGTCGTCAGTTGCTCCGACGGCATGGTATAATTAAATTTTCTACCAAAATAATGTCGGGCGAAATCAAACCAACGTTTAATAGTTTTTTTGTTAAACCTAGCACAAAACCGACAACCTGTGACGTCATGGTCTGGGCCTAGGCAAGGAATGCAATAAGAATGAAAATCCATATGAGGTATTTGCTTCCCACAAGAAATGCAATTATTAACTTTTTCTGACATCAGTCTGAGGCAAGAAAAGGTTCCCCAACGGGGTACTTAGCTTTATTGAAGACTTCGGTCTGAAATTCGATTTGAAAATCTCAGGAGTCAGCCGACCGGCACTTGTGAACTGCTTCTGCTTCGGGCACCGCGCGGCAAGAAAGACTGAAGAAAATGGCGTCAGCTGCCTCTTTTATACCCCTGTCGCACTGACGTCAGGGAAGAAGCAACAGCAACCGATGCAGGACCAAGACTTTGGAACTCGGGCTGAATGAGGGACCGCCTGATGGCAGATAACCCAAGTGTGATGACTGCAGCAGTGTAACACGATGAACATCTTAAAATGAAATATTAGCAAGCATAAGCTGGGAAATGCAAATATGCAGTACAGAAAACCTTAGCTAGGACAAGTTGATAGGAGCAGCTGTCCCAGGTTCAAGCTGTTAAGGGGAAGAGATAGGCAATTTGATCTTTCTGCAGTGGCTGACAATCTTTAGATACACTCTTGCTTCCTAGATTGGCAGCAAGAAAAATTAGGATGTTAATGTCTATGCACCTGTTATGTGTAGCACGTAGCCCTTTTGCCCAGGTGTAAGGTCAGATAAATGGCGCATGAAGAAAGAATACTTAGCCTTTGGCATACTGGCCTGATGTACTGCAACAGTGATCTAATGATGAACATCAGTCATTCCTCTAAAAAAAAGCACCAACATCCATCACAATGGTGCTTTCTATGACACTGATATGGGAAAGTCTCAAACAATGCTAAACTCTTTCATGGAGAGTGTTGACACTAATACCGAACTGTCAAAATGAATGACTAGAAGCTTTCGCAGTTCTTCAGGAGTTGAGGTTTCCTGATGTACAACAAACACACAGCACTGTGGTCTTGTGCAACAATCTTCTTTATTTAAACACCTTTATTGAATTATTACTTAAAACATAGGCAAATATACATTTATATAAAATAAAACAAACCATATTAATATGTTCTTATTCATACACTTATAAAATCAACATTGCATAAATTGATCAATTCATGCCTTCCCTTAAACTTCAGTCTTCCTCTAAAACACTATTTTGCATGTATTACTCCAATTTACAATTTTTCTATGTAATTTGCTCCTTCCCTCTTCTAAAGATCCCACTTCCAGTTCCTTTATCTCTGTTATAATATTCAAACTATAAGAAAACACAACTCCGTAAAACAAAAAAGCTCTGGGAGTCAAGCTCAAACACTGATATAATTCAACAATTTAATGAAGCGCTTTTCGTCACCTTCAATGAGGCAACTTCTTCAGATACATTTCAAAAAACAAGTTCCATTTAAATAGAAGTAGGAAGTCACATGATCAAATTGTAAAAATGTATTAATACACTCAAAGTTATTCATATGTAAAAAATGCATGTGTTGAAAAACTTTAAAACAAGTCAATGAATAAGCAATCAACGTACCGCTTCTTCGATAGTAAGCATATGTCCCTCCTCAACTAACTATCCAATGTTGTGACAACAGTTTTGTTATAATATTCGCCACTTCAAACACAGTTAATTTAGATTTTGATTTCCATTTTCTAGTAATTGCTATTTTTGGCAGCTGGCACAATTAAACTTAACAAGGCATTCAATTCAGATCTTGCATCCCAGCTCAACAAAAACAAACAAAAAAAATATTTTCCTTAGTTACACTCATTTGCTTACCCAGTATTTCTGACAGAATACTCTAGAGGGAATTTTTAATGTCTGCCAACTCATTACACTCCCAAACATATGTTCCCAGCTGCCTCTTTCTTCCCATTACACCTCCAACATTTGCCATCTACCTGAGGAAAATTTATTTTCATCCTGCTTGGGGTATAAACATACCTATGTAAACACTTTCAAGCAAAACTCCAACATCTTCGAGACTTTGTTGCATATCTGGAAACCATACATACAGTGGGTATAAAAAGTTTACACACCCCTGTTAAAATGCCTGGTTTTTGTGATATAAAACAATGAGACCACAATACATCATTTCAAAACTTTTCCCACCTTTAATGTGACCTATAACCTGTACACTTCAACTGAAAAACAGACAAATATGTTAGGGGAAAAATATGAAAAATGTACAATACGCTGGTTGCATAAGTGTGCACACCCTTAAACTAATACTTTGTTGAAACACCTTTTGATTTAATTACTTAAAAAAGACATGTTTACAGCATGTGCTTTTATTTATACCAACTGCTGTCTGTTCTTCTCTCTCTATTCCTCTCCTAGATGTGAAAAACAATGTGTATGCTTTTCAGAGAACATTGAATTTTAGCCGTAAGAAAAAGTGTACTAGCTATTTTTAAATAAAAGTAGACTATACACTGTTCTAGTAACTGCATTAAAGTATTTAGTTACCAGAAAAGCTGCTATCACTTCCAATAATTTCAAACTTTATTTTTACTGAACTGCCTACCCTTGCATCTTTTTTAATTTTTCTTTTCTATCAGTAAACAATATCCACACCTCACAGTTTATTGCCATCACCTGCAATCAGCTTGTTTCCAAAGAAAATGTACAGCAACGCTCCAGATTTTTTTAACTGGCGCTGAACATTTACTTGCTTAAAGAAAACTAATTGTTGTCTCTCATTTTTTTTAAACCTGCTTTCGCTCACAAAAAAGTCATTAGATTAAGCCAAAGGCATTAATACAGACATTCACTTATGGAAAAGTAAAACATTTCAATTCTACATTATATTGCAATCAGTGTACGTTTACACCCCACCCCAAACACAACAGCCCAAGATTAAAGTCTACTGACTTAAACATGCTTTTGTCCAGCCTTTTTACACTGGAAAAACTACACTTCTTAAAACTAAAAAAGAGAAAAGAAAAAAGCACCTGTTTACTTCAGTAGCTTTATCACGTGCAGCAATCACCAAAATATTTTACTACATGACATGCAATTTATATCATAAAATGTTTTATGCAAATACTGTTAAGAACAAAAGTTGTTTTATTTCAGTTACTTTTTTCCTCCTCCTCATCTCTCATTTTTCTTTTTCATGTCTTCCAAACATCAATGTCACAAAGTGGGGAATACGCCAGTCAGTCTTCCAAAAATTCTAACAGTCAACAAAAAATAAATCCTTCTCAGCCACTCCTCCCTATAAAGCTAAACTTAACAAATGTGACCAATGCTTCACAGTCTCACATCCATTCACCAGTTTCAGTGCTGCTGTTACTCTTCCTGCTCATCTCCACCCCTCAACTCCAGCTCAAGTCCATGGCACTTATGATTCCCCCAGTCAGCTCATGCACTGCTCTCAGTCTCCCAAACATCCCCCACTGAAAAAGGTCTCACTGAAAAAGTCTCTCCATGAGCCCCATCAGAAGAGTGAGAAGCAGAGTGCCCCCCCGCTTGATGGTTCAACCCCTGTTAGACAACTTTTGTATTTCCCACTTAGCCTGTTGTGCATCAAAAAATGTCTCTGATCCTCCAGGAAAAAAAAAACACTGTGAACAGAGCTGGACACAGCAGCCCGAATCCCACACCTGCCTCTCTACACTCCCCAACTGCTGGGACAAACTTGCTTCTCCTGTGTCCAAGTGTACAGTGAAAAATCCTTTTCCACACACTACTATTTCCAGTTTTTAATACTTTGCCCTCCTGCGACAGTTTTGTTAGGATCAACTTTTTCTGCTGGTAGGTTTGCATCTTTACTAATACATATCTTGGCTGCTTTCTCGTGATCAGGGTTGAAGCATACACACGATGTGCCCTTTCAATTAACAAATCCTGCCGTGGAATGTGCTTCATAAAATTAATACAGCTTGTTCCTCCAAGTTTCTCTAGCACAGTAGAAAATGTCAGGTTTTCTCTGCATGCTCTGTCCTCTAACTCTACCATTTTTTAAAACAGCTCATCCTGAGCCTTCTCAAACTCATTCATTTCAGCCTCTGATTTTTGCACTTTTTTTTTTGATAAAAGACAAAAGTAACTTTATTGTCATTTAGATCTACACAAATGCAGATTAAATGAAATTCCGTGCAATCAGCTGATCATGGGACAGACAAAAAATAAATCACATACATAGAATGACAATTTAAAATAACAATAATACTAACACTGTCTTATAAATCAACTTTATACTTAAGTACATAGGTACATATAGTCCTAGAAACACACACTTAAGTTACTAAAAAACATCTAGCAGCAAAGTTAAAGTAACAGTATTGCACATGAACCACATACCACATTATGGGTGAACAAACACACAGCAGTAGCAGCTGAAGAAAAAAAAATATTGCACTTGGGTTACTAGTATAAATTATAATGGCTGGCTGAGCTTAATAAATAATATTGCAATATTATATTATTAATATATGCATGTGTATAATATATACATTACATTATACTACATATTATATTATAAATTATATATTATTGTATTAATATATGTATATATATCTTATTATATACTAAAAATATATCAGTTCATCTGAACAGTTTTTTAAGCTTCTTCCATTTTCCAGCCTTTTTTATGCTAGTTAATATACTCCTTCAATGCTTCATTTATTTTAATCAACTCAGAGTACATTTGACTTATTTTCTCTTCTAAATAATGGGAAGCCACCTCTTGTACTACAGCTGGAGCTTGAACTGCTTTTTGCTGAACAACTGCAAGATTCAACCCCAGAAGGAATAAATGATGGACAGAATAGGTATGATAAATCATTTGTTTTGCAATTTAATCATCTTACTAGCAGCATCAAGAATGTTTTTTCACATAACTGGAATATTTTTAGAACCAATAACGAAGTGTTTGAAAAGTTTGGTGGGGGTCCAAGATTTGTTACCAAAACAGGGGCAAATTTTAAAAAGCTTTTTGAACATAAGTTGGAAGTATGCACGCACTCGAAACTCTCCTTAGCATGGAGAACATCGATATCTGTGCAGTAACAGAAACTTGGTTCAAGGCTCCCGAGAGCACCCCAGCACTACCAGGTTATACCTCATACCATGCTTTTCGGCCCCAAAACTTGGACTGAACCACAAAAGGAGGGGGAGTATCAATATTCGTCAAAGATACCCACACCTCCAGGTTGGTGGCACAGCACGAAGCATCAGAGACTATCCATGTGCAACTAACTGTGGGTAAAACTGCCTTCCAGTTTATAGCCTGCTACAGACCACCCTCCCAAACACAGGAACCCCACTTGGCCTTCCTGAGAATACTGGAAAATATGAAGGTCTCTCCAAACACCATTATATTGGGCGACTTCAAATACCCAAACATAGGCTGGGAGCATTACTCTTGCTCCAACACCCTAGCCCAAAGGTTCCTAGAATTTATAAACTCAAATGCTATGGAACAACTTGTTACCACTCCCACAAGAGGGGAAAACATACTGGACCTGATCATCACCAATATGGGGACACTATGCTCCAGACCAGAAGTGTATCCCTCACTGGTAAGATCAGACCATAAACTAATCTCACTGGATATTCACATCCTGAATGGACCCCCTGCCCAGAAAACCACAGTGAAAAACTTCTCTAAAGCAAATTTCACACTCCTCAAAACCGAGGCGAAATCCTTCAAAGCCTCCGGGCCTGTGGAAAATACGGCCCAGACCGCAGAATCCTTTATAAACGCATTCTATGAACACCTTCAGGAATGCATGGATCATGCAATCCCAAATAAAACCAAGACCCAATCCTCCAAAGGCAGGCGTCCTGTCTGGTGGACCCCAGCCATAAACAAACTATACAATAGAAGGAGGAAGCTACTACATGATAGAGCAAAATCCCAAAAGGGAAGGCATCTCTGATCAGTATTAGCAAAAAACTACGGGCACTCATAAAATCGTCTAAGGCCAGCTTCGAGAGAAAAACTGCACAGGACACTAAGGATAATCACAAGGCTTTCTTTAGTTATGTTAGGAACCTGGGTGGGAATTCCCAGATATGCTCAGAATTAGTCCAAAATGACAAAAAATACACCGAGCCCACAGACATTGCCAACATCCTAGCTGACAGGTTCAGTGCAAACTTCTCCCCCCTCCCCACCAAAAGGGCAAATATCTATCCCAACAGAGTGCTGCCCCCCTGACATCTCAGATGCTCAGGTAAGAGCTGCCCTCTCCAAAGCAAAAAACACAGCATCAATGGGACCAGATGGTGTCCCGGGCTGCGTCCTACATGAACTCCAAGAAGAGCTAAACCCAAACATAAAACTACTGTTCAATCTTAGCCTTACTACAGGATATGTACCCAAAGAGTGGCGTACAGCAACAGTGGTCCCTCTCCAAAAAGGTGGTGCCTCAATGGATCCTGGAAACTATCGCCCCATAAGCCTGACTAGCTTGGTCTGCAAAGCTATGGAAAGGATCATCATGGACCTCATAAATAAAGATATTGGGGACCTACAGACACTGGATCCTACCCAGTTTGGCTTTGTTAAGGGCAGATCCTGCCTCTTAAACCTGGTCGATTTCTTTGAAAAAGTCACCAAGGCCATTGACGAGGGGAAGGTGGTCCACACAGCCTACCTGGATGTCGCAAAAGCCTTCGATACAATACCCCACTCGGGCATTATAGATAAGCTCACCAGCTTAAATATAAACCCCTATGTCACTGGATGGGTTGCAAACTGGCTCAAGGACAGAACCCACATGGTTAGAATTGCTGGAGCCATGTCAGACTCCAAACCAGTTACAAGTGGCGTCCCACAAGGCTCAGTCCTGGGACCTCTCTTGTTCGGTATATATTTCTCGGCGGTACAGGCCAACACGGAAGGACTGTGGCTGACCAAGTTCGCAGATGACTGCAAACTGGGCGCCATAATCAACTCTCCAGCCGACACAAGCATCCTCCAAAAGGGCCTCATAGAAACAGACAACTGGTGCCAGAGCCATGGCCTCAAGCTAAACGCCAAAAAGTGTATAGTCATCCCGTTTGGCAAAAACAAAGTGCCAACAAATTACCACATAGGTGGTAATCCATAAGTACAGAAGAAGTCATTAGGGACCTGGGGACCCAAGTTGATAGCAATCTCTCATTTGACAACCACGTGGCCAAAGTGGTTAGAAAAACATTTTATATAGCCCACCTAATCATGAAGGGATTCACATCTAGATCAGGGAGGTCATCGCCTCTTTACTCATCCCTCATCAGGCCCATAATTGAGTACAATGCCCTTTTGGGATGTACCTTACCAGACACCTGCAGCAACTGGAAAGACCCCAAAAGTACCTCACCAAGAGGATCAAAGGGCTCAAACAGATGCCATATGCTGCCCGGTTAAAGAAACTCCAGCTCTACTCAGTGGCATACCGCCTGCTCAGAGGCGATCTGTGCCTGACGATAAAGCCATGTCCAACCCAGAATTAATGGACATGCTGCACCTCAGAAAATCCAAATCCCATCGAGCTACGCTCGAGAGACTTGAACCACAGCACTGAAATAAATAGGACATGCTGGAGGGACAGATTCATAACCCAGAGGCTCCCTTCACTCTGGAATAAAATCCCAGTCCAGGTTAGGCAGAGTCCCACATTGACTCTCTTCAAGAGGAATCTTGATGAGTGGATGGGAGATCGTAGGTTTACCCCGGCTATCACTTCTGTGTCACTGTTAGACAGAGGCACAGTATACTAACCTCAAAAAAAGGCATAGCAAAATTAATTTAAAATGGGTGGCGAAAGCCAAACACACTATGGCTAGGCTTATAAATGCCCTAGGGCAGATAGCCTAGTATGAACCTATGAACCTATAAGTAAATCATTCCATGGATTATGGAACCAGGTCACGTGGTAGTTGTAGTCAATGCCCATATATTATTAAGGTGACTTCCTTAATACTTAATAAATGTTTAAAGAGCAAAGTACATTTTAAAAAGGGAAACTGTAGCACAAGTAGGGTGGTATATTTAGCAGTATGTGAATCATGTACACATTTTTACGTAGGTAAAACAGAGCGTTCTTTAAAATGAGGAGTTTATGAACATCTGAAAGACAAAGAACAAAAAGTTAAGTAACACTCTTTATAAACATTCAATGTCTTGTACTTCCTTTATTAAATTTATGTTTGGTATAATAGACAACATCAGACTGGATCCCAGTGGAGGAGACTGGAAAAATTATTTGAAAAAGAAAGAAACTGAATGGCAGCTAAGGTTGGCTGCAATGTTTCCACCTGGGTTAAATGATGCTATATCCATTTCCCCTATGTTAAATGAAAGAGCTAACATTATTTGATCCACAGTATTATATTCATATATTCCATGTTTTTCACATTTCTTATTTGTTTAACTAAAAGGGTTATGACAAAGTGATTTTTTTAACATTTCTTACATTTTTATATTTTAAGAACGTTTTTTAAACGCAGATTAATCATTTATGAAGTTTGATAAACTGAATGTTGATTGGTTAAATAATTATGCTTCTTAATTGAAATATTTAAAATGGTTCAGGCAATGGATTGTGATGTATTCTGAAGAAGTTTCCTTAGCAGAGATGAAAACGCTTAATACTGTTTTAACCATGTTTTTGGATTAAAAGTTGTTCATTTGTTGTGATTGGACCGATTTTCTTTCTTATTTTTTGGTCGTTTTATTGTTTTTGGTTTAAGTGTTAACTGCAAGATTCTTCCCAGACAGTGTTTTCTCTTCATATTTTCTGGTTTGTTTTCTTTAAGGAGCTCAACATTTCTTCTTTGCTGGCATTCAGGCAGAGAATTTACTAGCCAGTAACTAAATTTTACTCAAGTAGACAATATCACTGGCTCTTGTTTCTCAGTTTCTGGGAGAGCTGAAGTTAAGTTGTTGATCAGCATGCAGTCTTCTTTGAAGTCTGGGAGTTAATCCTCTTATCCAGCATTCTTCTATGTACAGTTCCATTTATGGAACACAGCCCACTTTCTGTCCTGCCAACCTGAAGTGATGATACTGAAGTTGTTTTTAGTGAAAAGGTAAAAACCTCCAGGTGTGCAAGATGGGAAACCTCAATTTGATCAAATGCAGCCATTCAAATATATATGTTTTAATTTTCTGGCCTAAGTAAAAAAAAAAAAAAAAAAAAAAACTCAAAACGTACACTGTATTCAAGACAGTGGTGGGAAAGAAATGAAGCAGAAAGATTTTCTCCCTTTTACGGGTGATCCTATTAAACCACTAATGACTAAAAATCCCTAACATGATAAGTGGTGAACAACTGTGAAAAAAATACTACCTGAAGAGATTTGTCTCATGTATGGAAGACAACTTTGCAATAAGCTACCCCAATGATCTAAAGTCCAATGGGGTTCATTATTTATCATTGTGGTTAAACAGAAATGTCCTCTGCCCACAAGGTGCAAGTCATGACTTTTGATTACCGACTATCTTCTGCATCAGATAAGACCTGGAATAGATCTTGGTTCTCCTCCTTTAACCTATATATCATTGTTTTAATAACAGTGATGGTAATTAAAAGATCTAATTAAAAAGTGGAGCTACAAGATTTTCTTGTGAAAATTGAGGACATTTTCTTGAATTTTTAAACAGTGTTAGGTCATGTGTATTGCTAAACCATTTTGTTGTTCAAATTATTTATGGCTATGCTCAGTGAGATCAGTGTGTGCTTTAGTATAACTGACATCTGTTTCAAAGTCGCATGCTTCTTTTTGGCCTTGCGATAGACAGTATTTCCTTGCTGAGAACAATCCATCTCCAGGAGACAGGAAACATCATCCAAGAGTCTGATTTTCTGGGGGTGGTAGAATTTCAATATTTTAATATTTTTTTTATCAGTTCATATCACTTCCATGAAATTTAAGAATTTTTCAATGGACATACAAAAATGTTGCTGCAACCCGGTTTTACTGTTTCCACAAAGAATGGAAGTGTCACTTGACAGCAATCTCATTCCTGATGGGAAAAAATGGCTGAGATCAGATTCTATTAAATTATACCAATGATATGAAGCGTGAGTCCTAAATTATGCTTTTAAGGACTCCAACCTAACTTAAACAACCTTGAAAAGTTTATTTTGGAAAGTGAGGTGCTTGTTTAAACAAAGCAATGTCTTGTGATAAGGCTGATACCAAGACTGATATAAGAATTGTTGAAGAGGCCATTACTAACAAAGCTGGCAACATCATTTGCATTTGCAGAGCCAGCTATACACAGCAACCAACCATATTCCTCAAAGATAACAGAAAAAGCAAAGCTCTCCAAGGATGAATGTGCAAAAGATGGTGTGCAGAAAATGAAACATTGTCATCTGTGTTAGCAGGTCAGTCAGAAGATTTGTGTACAGTTTCAAATGAACTTGTATTACATGCCAGCATGTCTAATTGAGAAAATATAAATACGTTTTTAAAATGTTGAGTATCTCTCTGCTTACACAGAATGTTCAAAGAATATGTCACTGTTTTGATCCATTTCTAATTGCACATGTTTGTGCAGGACATTCTAGTACAACTGTTTTGTGGAGAAGCAGCTGATCAGTGGGTGGTGTCATTAAAATGTACCTGGTTGCTAGGTGATTATTTGAACAGCTGTTTCACAGAAAAAAAAACTTTTTTGTTTAAACAGCTGAATGTTAAAATAAAAATAAGACAGTTGAAACTGTTAAGCTGAATAGTTTGTTAAGAACAAGCAGTTAGTGAAGAGTTGCACTCAGAAGATACCAGGAAAAAAGGACTCACCAGAACTAAGCCTGCCTTTGCCTTGCTGTTACATTTTAGGTTAGATCAGGGACAGTGTCCTCTAGTTATATTAGGAAAGTTTAGTGATTTAGAGTTTTTTTCTAGAATGATGGACTTCTATCCTACAATTTAATTTTATACTTCTGGTGACTGAATTCTGGTGTTTATTGAAAAGTTATTGATTTACATTCTTGTAACCATTTTACTTATTACTAAATGTTTTTCATTACTTTACATTGTGGCTGGACAATCAGTGTGTTCTTCAGAGATTAGAGAGTGCTTATACATGTCTAATACTCCCCCAAGTCACCTAGAATGCCTGGCTACTTCTGGTCATAACTATAATTTATTTTAATATTTAATTTTTAATAATTAATCACCCTTTGAAGAGCATGTAGACCTGACTGACTATGGTGACAGTGTTTACTATTTGCACTGGGGAGGAGACACAGCTGGAAAACTGTGTCAGGCTTCCCATACGTGTGTGTGTGTGTGTGTGTGTGTGTGTGTGTGTGTGTGTGTGTGTGTGTGTGTGTGTGTGTGTGTCTGTGTGTGTGTCTGTGTGTCTGTGTGTGTCTGTGTCTGTGTGTGTGTGTCTGTGTGTGTCCGTGTCTGTGTGTCTGGGTGTGTGTGTGTGTGTCTGTGTGTGTGTGTGTGTGTGTATAAGATTTAAATTTATTTTGAGTGTGAGTGAGTAAGAGGTCTTAAACTGGAACACATTGCTCTGAAGTGTGGAATAAGGGATTACATTTGGTATGGACAGAAGTATATAGTCCAGTCCCAGGAAAATAGAGCATGTTCCTGTTGTGCTCTTAGGGGAAATTGTGGAATTTTATTCTTGTGTGCTCTGTTATTTTCCGTGACGCTCTCACATTGGAGTCAGTGGTGAGGATTGAGGCTGACCCAGGTTTTAAATGGGGATGTCACATTTATTGCTGGTAGTCCAGTGGAATATTAGACGGACGTCACAGACGGCATTGTGGGTACTACAGCCAACAATATAGGAGTTACAAGGACTCTGGTGATTTTGGGGTGAAGACTTGAGATGATACCTCTTTTATCTTGCCGAGGGTGAAGTAATGACAAGAAAAAGTAATGTAAAATGCATTTTGTGAAGACTCCTGTTGGGAATGAGATATGAAACCACCTCTTAAGTGTTTACGCAATTCGAATGGTGTTCTGAAGACGTGGATACTGAAAATGATCATCACTTTTGTTTTTCTTCTCAATCAAGATCTTGTTTTTGCAGCTTCTTTTCTAGCCAGGTAGCCTAGTGGTAGACAAATGATCATCAGAATGAATTCTTGCCCCAGTACAATAAGTCCTTGATAGGCAGAAATTCAGGTCAGATGACAGTAACGACTGAAACCTTCTGGATGCATTAACACTGAAAACCAGGTCTGGCATTTCAAGACATGTTTTTTCATGGGTACATGGAAGAACACTACAACAAATTTTAAGGTGTGATTCATTCGGTTGAAAGATAAGCCACTGAGGCAGATACTTGATTTTCTTTGTCAAGTGTTCCAACTAATCAAGTGTTACAAGTAAAAATGTAAGACCACTATCATGGATGGGAAGAACAATCCCACACATACAGTTAGGACAATTCACATTTTTCCTGTGATACTGCAATCGGACTCAAACCACCTGAACTGAATGCTTCAAGGCAGTCAGAGACAGCTACTGTTAGCAAACACTCTCTTTTTAAGTTCCAGCTCAACCACTTGTAGCATGGCTCTCAAATTAGCAAGAGATGCTTGCCAGACCATAGGCTAACACTGCATCTTCTCATTCTTTTGTTTCAAACAGGCTGTTCTCAAGGCAGTTACATTTTACCTGTTTGTTGTATGATTGGCTGATTTTTTTTGAGTGAATGTTAAACAAGGTACACTGCTTGTGAGGATGATTCCAGTTTGCAAGAAGAGGTTCAGTGATCTTGTTCAATGGTGGTTTGCGGTGGCCAAAACTGGACTGCTCCTGTTTGGACAGCTGATGTTCTTTAGACATTTTCTATGAGGAGTGTTCCTGCTGGTTAGAGGAGGTTTGCTGCTCTGTTCAATGATGTCTCCAAAAGGAATAAAACTAAGACTGACTATTTTGAACAAAGGTAAACCACAGCGTTAGCAGGAACCAATCACCAAATGAAAAAATCCAAAAGGATATGATGTAAAAACTCCAGCTTTAATCCAAAATAGACAGGAAAACAGACAGGATGAGCGCTTTCGCTATGTAGCTTCTTCAGATCCAACACAAACTCAATAAAAGTCTCTGTAATATATACTTCTCTGAGTGCACTAATTAAGTACTTAAGCAATCTATTAATTATAGCTTTTAAAAAGACATTGCATAAAATCATCAAATATATATATATGCTAATTCAAGCACTTGTACACACATAAAAACATTGCTTAAAGCATGCTTAAGACTGACTATTTGCCTAGTATGGGGAAAGCTGTTTGAAAGTTTTTGGATTTTGGATCAGTTTTAGAAGCTCTGGGGATCATTTGCTCATACATCTATTGGGTATAATATGGCAGGTCTCCAGTTTAATTGTTGAGATATGGTCTATTTTTCAGTTGACTTATTTAAACATTTATGTGTAAAATAGTGTCCTGTGCATTTAAAACAATGGCTATGAAAGAGGTTATCTTTATTTTTGGTTACATGCCTCTTTAAAGAGAGTATTTCTCCTGTGGTGCTGTTTTTCACAGCTGCAAATACGTACTTCATCTATTTCAATGGACTTTGTTTTATTTAGATAAGCCACTTTGATAAGTACATGTTTATTCTTTATTTGGACTCTAGTCAATAAAGGTGTTAAGTTTACTGTAACATTTGCTTGCCTACATTAATACACTGGGTTCGTATTTTGAGTTATGTGGCAATTCTATTATATTTGCTACATTTTGTGGCTATGTAGTTATCATCTGCTTTTGTTCACTGAGTACTGGTCCACTGCAAATTACTGGTTGTTATATTGTTTAAATTACCACTTCTCTATACATTGTATAGATAATCAAGCACAATAAAAAACACAGACTTGATCTCAGAGTAGGTATCAATAACAGACAGGGTGATTAGGGTACTGTCCAGGTCCCACAGCTTGAGGGGTCCACAGCAATTTATTTATTTATAAGTATAACATTTCCACACAAAAAATAAAGTTAATAAACAAGTGGCCAGTGGCATACTGTTTCAATCAACTACTGCTATATGACCTCCAGTCAGTTGGTGCACTATACCAATCAATTTATTGGCTTCCTGCACCCTCACACAGTGGGACAGAGCAGAAAGCCTGCAAACATTAAATGCTAAAAGGATGGTTATGGTGCAGAAGAATAGCAGTGGCCCAACAGTTTTTTTTTTAATTTCTGGGAGGTAGCCAGACAGCAGATCGATGGACTGGCTTTGCACAGCATGTGCTTTACTGTGTTGGCTGCAGTTCTCGCATAAACCCCCCCCCCCCACAGAGGTAGGTTATTGTGATGCTAGCCCATCCTATGAGACTTTCTGATAACTGGAAAAGGATACATAAAAATGTTTTTTATAACACAAAGTTGTATCCATTAGGGGTATGTGCGTGCTCGCTTGCATGCACCCATGTGCTTTAGTCACCGCAGAATGCATACTTCCCTACTATCTTTGATTTTTTTTTTCATATTTTTCGTCTCCACCTCATAAAATGTTTGACTTCATGGTAAATGAGTGAGGATTATAGACAACTCAACAATATCAGGCATTACAGTTTCATATTTCTTATTGATTAGAAAATCTAAGATGATGCAAAACCTATTGCTTTATCGATTTTTAAGTGAATTATGGCAATATGTAAAAAATGACTCAGACCCCTCCCCATTATTTTTTGTTATGCCTAGTATTCTTGAACAAAGAAATGGAGAGGAGTGCAGGGAACTATACCTCTCAACTGTCCCTGATTTTGCCTCACATTTTTTGCTCTATCCTCGATTTTCTAGTAACTCACACAGGATTACAGGCAAGTCAATAATGTTAGAGATTACAGTTTTATATTTCTTATTGCTCAGAAAATGCATGTTGATGGGAAACCTATTATTTTACTAATAAGGTGAGTTAGAGTAATATTTAAAAATTGCCCCCCCCTTACTTCTGGCTATGTCTAGAAGTCTTAAGCAAATAAACTGAGCAGTATACAGAGGGTGGGATTGGCATAATGGTTAATATCTTTACCTAAAATATACAAGGTTTGATTCTGACCTCTGGTCACTGGCAAAGCTCAAAATAATCCAGAGTGTGACAGCACAGTATTTATCTATGAACCTATAAAAGTAATGTATGTGTCCCAGCATTATTAATTGTGTGCACAAATAAAAATCAGTAATATGTGGTGCTGACTTTGGTAGAATGGTTAAGGTCTTCACTTCATAGATACAAAGTACAGGGTCTAATTCTATGAATTTATATGCAGGGAGCACCAGCCCACATCATTCATGACAAGTAACTTAAAAAAACATGAATATTATGCAGCGGGCAGTGTCTACTTGCTAGTACTGCCTACAGATTTATCTGGCTTCCTGTCACAATTAAAATAAATAAATACATAAATAAAAAAAAATAAATAAATAAAACACATTCCTGCAAAAGAAAAACTGTCCCTGAAGCTCAGCATCTCTAAAATTCCCATCAGTCTCTAGTCAAATGAGTGCTTGGTTAGCAATTGCCATGAAAATACTACAGCTAATTTCAGGTGCTTAGACTGCACAGTTCTCAATAGTCCCTACTCATAGTATTATGTGATGAGAAATCGTTGAGTCAGCACAGCGACTGCGTGCTAAGAATCGCAGGTGTTAGACTGCATAGAAATCAGACACAGAGTAATCCTTGTCCAATAACTAAAACTGTTGATCATTGAACATATTTACAAATTCATAAGCATACAAGGCAGAGTTAGCCCTTACCCACACTCATAGGGCACCTCCTGCCTCCAGGAGGGAAAAAAAAGTTAGGATGGGGATGATTTTATCGGTGTCCATTTAATCAAGGTTTGCCTTAAAGTAAGCATATCACTATTTTATATACAACATATTACCTTGGAACCACTAAGAATTAAATTTGCTCATCCAGCATGTCTTTTTTTTTTAATGGAGATTCAAGTCTTCAAGTGTTTATGAATCCATGTGTTTTGCGGAGTTGTAGGATATTGAGGAGGGTTGAGTCTTTAATAGGAGGCTACACATAAATAACCACACAGAAGTCTATACAAGACAGAGAGTAGGGCTAGAGTTGCAAAACTGTCTCAATAACTGAGAGTCTTTAATCTGGTGATCTTTGTAGTTATGAGACTCTGGGATCTTTGTAGCTCTGTGATCTATTTGGATACATGCATGCAAAAAGGGGCGCTGTATCCTACAAATGGTCTGATCAAGGTAGAAAACAGAGAAAATATAACTTTGTTTAGCTTGGATAATGTTTATCTACTAACTGAGCTAGCCTACTGTTGCAACATGGTGGTCGCCAGAGAGGGAGTTGTCTACAAGGGTGTTGAGATCTCTTGTGACCATATAATTCTGGAAGGTCTATATTGATTTGTCGAAGTTTCAAAACTTCGAAACTGATATGGTCGGCACCATATCATCGAAGTTTTGAAACATTGAACGTTTTAACGGAAATCTCCGTAAGGGAAGCTCTTTACTGCACTGTAGTGTGATCTCGGAGTTGGTATATTTAAGTAGCGGGGAGTGTGGGGTGTGCAGGGACACCTGCCCCCCCCTGCTTGAAACATTTAAGTAGGTTATTTTCTTTTTTTTTTTTTTTTTACATATTCAAAGTTTTAAAACTTTGATGAAATGGTCTCGACCATATCAAATTTGATGTTTTAAAACTTTGATTATGTGATATAGATGCATGCGGGAGTGGGATGCTGACTAAAATGTAAGCCGATGTTGTGTTTTGTTTGCCAAAGGTGACAATGTTTACACTGCTTTTCATTTAACGTAAACTCTTTTCCTAATACACTAATGATTTATATGGTTTAGCCATTGCTGCTATCAGCTGCTGAGTCAATGACAGAACCTACTTGCAGCTATTGGCAAATTTAGTTAGTGATACATCTGGGTTAGTGGTTTGGGGATCCAACAGGTAGAATGACCTGAAAGTGTCCCAGTACTGAGCCCTGAGGAATGCCTCAAAACATCCTGTAGATTTCCTGCTACTTTAACATGTGTTCTTTCATCCAGTTTGTTATCTGTCTTACAATAGGGTCTATATTTAGGCATTTAAGCTTACTTGGAACAGCAGTAGGAAGTTGTTAAAAGTCTTGGCTAGATCTAGGCACATGGAATGAACTGCATGGCTTATATCTACAGCTTCAGTGACTTTTTCAAGAAGTTTATTAAATTAAGTAGACACAAACTCCTTTTCACAAAACTCATATTGTTGTGAGTGTGAAGTATTAATATTTGCTTTATACTGGAGCTTATTAAATCAGATATAAATGAAAATACTCCATGGCTTTGCATATTACGCTAATTATTGGTGACAGAAGGAGCACTTTGCATTGATTCCTGACTGTTTCTGGTTGAAGAGTGAGTGTCCGTGCTTAACGCTCCTGATTGGTCTGGTTGCTATTCAAGGCATGCACCAGGAAAAGGCTACAAGGCCTAGTGACCCCTTTGCCTCATCTTGGACAAGACTGTGGATCACCAAACAGGTTGTGGCCTGATTCTCATCTTGGGATTGTTGCTAACATTTTGCTTCTGGTGAAAGAAGCAAAGGAGCACTGTATCCCAACAGAGTGAAGCTGTGGTGAGACCAGCATTAGTAGTAGCCATTCATACGACTCCCCTCTTTTCATCATTCTTGACAAGCAAATTCTTTGCTTTCAGTAAGTACTCCTAATGTCAATAAGGTTGTCAGTAGTACACACACTGCCCCATCATGCATAATTCAAAGAAGACATATCGACTCACATATGTTGAGGCAATTAAATGTAATCTTCCTAAACCACAAAGACCTCCTAGATGAAGTACACATAACAAGTACTCTCAGCAGCCCCAAATGCACTCTTTCAAAACACCCACATCAACACACACAGCTACATCTCATGGAGCCTATACCTCTATGCCCATAAGGCAAGCCACCATACAATCGAACATTCTAGTCATTGGAGACTCCATTGTGAGACACACTGATGTCCCTCTCACCAGAGTGAGTAAGGAGAAAGTCACAGTCAGTTACTTATCAGGGGCTAGGATCCACCACATTACGCATGGACTCGGGTCACTAGACCACAATTACCAATATGACTCAGTCATAGTCCATGTGGGAGTAAATGACCTGAGACATACCTCCCTAGACTATATGAAGAGAGACATCATGGAGCTCCCGGAATGTGTGTCTCAGGCTGGTATGAGCCTAGCATTGAGCAGCATTTTACCTACTCCAAGGATGATGCCACAAGATAAACAAAAGATGACTGACTTTAATAATTGGCTTAGTTTCTGGTGTCATTCTAAGGGGGTGCGATATTTGTCAGCATGGAAGGAAATGGTCAACAGACCACACTGCTTTGTCAGGACTGGTCTGCATCTCTTCCTCCTATGCTTTTGAATATTAGCTAAAACACGGTCTTCCCCCATAGTGGCTTTTTTAGGCAATGCCAAACTGAAAGTACTTACAACATAGCAAATCAAAACCAAGAAAATCTAAAAGTATTACTACTCAATGCTAGGAGTCTAAACAAAAAACTCCACTCCTAGAGAATGCTAACATATGTGCAGTCACTGAGACATGGTTTAAAGCCACAGAGAGCACACAAACAGTGTAAGGTTATAATGCTTTCCACACATTTATGCCAACTGCTTCACAGGCAGGGATTAAAGGTGGAGGTGTCTCTGTTTACATAAAAAATAAATAAGACTTCAAAAGGCTGGTCAAACAGGACAATGCACTTGAGCTGCGCCATGTTCAAATCACCACAGACAAAATCCAACACCACTTCCTTTCAAGCTGTTAGTCCCCCCTCTATGATCCAGGAAACCCATACCATGTATTTAAACTTATTACAAACACTAACCATCCAACCTGCTTTAATTACCACATTATTAACTGTGAATCATATATGACACCAAATGTACATGCACAGAGATTCCTGGATTTTGTAAACACAAACTCCCTGGACCAGATAGTCAATACAACAACCAGGGTAAGGTCAGACCAAAAATGGTCTCCTTTGAAGTAAAAATAAAAACCTGGACCCCCAGATAAACCTGAAATATTCAGGAACCATTCCAAAGCTAACCTCCTGCTATTAAGTGGAACCTGGCAAAATTTCAAGCCCACATAAACCATGAGAACACTGCTGCCTATGCAGAACTGTTCACTGAAACCCTGTACAAGCATGTTAATGGCTGCATAGAGGCAGCTGTACCCACCAGGAAGAAATACAGAACTAACTCAAAAAACAAGCCACCCTGGTGGAATCACAAAATCAATAGGCTGTATAACAGGAGGAAGAAAATCATGGCAAAAAGTAAGAGGTGCAGAACCCAGCAGGATAAAAGCACTCTCATCAAACTAAAAAAAAAAAAAAAATATCCAGAGGACAAATAAAGTCTACCACAGCCAAATTTGAAGCATGTTTGGCCTCCCAGGCCAAGGAAAACTACAAAGCATTCTTTAGCTATGTTCACAACCTCAAAGGCAATACACAACTGTGTGTAGAGCTCATTGTAAATGGAACCACCTATACTGAGCCAGAAGATATAGAAAACCTCCTGGCTAATAAATTCAGCTTCAACTTTAGCCCTCTCTCCCCCTCAACCTTCCCTCAAGAAAAATCATCAAATATAACTCCCTCTACTATCACTAGGGAACAGGTCCTTAATGTTCTCTCCAAGACCAAGAACACTGCATCAATGGGCCCAGACAATATCCCAGGATGCCTTCTAAATAGCATGAAAAATGACCTATTAGAGCCTCTGGAATTACTGTTTAACTGTAGCCTCCAAACAGGCTTTGTGCCTCATGAATGGAGAAAGGCAACAGTCAACCCTCTGCACACAGGTGGGCCATCTACACAACCTGGAAGCTAAAGACCCATATGTCTCAACAGTCTTATATGTAAAGCCATGGAAAGAATTATCATGGAGACGATCAACAGAGATATAGTAAACCTCCAGACACTGGAGCCAACCCAGGCTGGTTTCGTCAAGGACAGATCATGTTTGCTCAACCTGGTGGACTTCTTTGAGAAGGTCACCAAAGCAATGGATGAGGGCAAAATCGTTCACACCTGGCTAAGGTATTGTTCACAAACTCAAGAGGTTAGGTACAAACCCATATGTCACCCAGTGGGTAGCCAAGTGGCTCACAGACAGGACCCAGGAAGTTAGAATAGGGGAGTCCACCTCTACAAAGAGGTCAGTCACAAGTGGAGTCCTCGGGGATCAGTCCTTGGACGACTCCTTTTTGGCATTTACTTCTCAGAAATCAAGGCCAATGTCAGTGGTCTCTGCCTGACTAAATTTGCAGATGACTGCAAATTAAGAGCTGTCACTGAATCTCACAATGACACAAATGTTCTCCAGGATGGGCTTACACAGACAAACAACTGGCGTTAGAGCCATGGACTAAAACTAAATGCCAAGAAATGCATAACAGTATCCTTTAGGAAGTCATCCATCCCTGGTAACTATCATATTGACAACACACCCCTTAGAGTTGACCCAGTAGTCAGGGACTTAGGGACACACATAGATCGTAATCTAGCCTTTGACCATCACGTGTCTACAGTGGTGAGGAAATCATTCTATGTTCTGCAACTTATAAACAAACGTATGGCATCTAACTTCAAGGAAGTCATTGTTCCACTGTATTCGGCATTCATCAGACCTATAAATCACAGTTCCAGGCTGCTCCCACTGGTATGGATTCGATATATTCATCAGACCTATCTTTAAGTACAATGCCCACCTTTGGTATGTACCTAACCAGGCATATCCAACAATTGTTCACAGAGGTTCCTCACTAAAAGAATACAGGGCGTAAGTAAAATGTCCTATGCAAGCCTCCTCGAGGCCCTATCCCTGTACAGGCTTTTGAGGGGAGATCTATGCCTGGCATACAGGGTATTGTCAGACCCCACTCTGATGGGCCTCCTACATATCTGCAAAACAAATAGCACTAGCATTATCCATTCAAAAGACTTAAACCTTGCCCGTGATATAAACAAGTATGTATCCCAGAGACTACCATGTCCATGGAACAGGCTCCCTATCCATGTGAAGCAGAGTTCCTCCCTAAACCAATTCAAGTGAAACTTGGACAATTGAATGGGAAACAAGAAATTCATCCCTGGTTTGGCGCCTATGTCTCTAATGGACACAGGTAACCTGTAAATGGTTCATCTCAAAGGCCCATGCTTAAACTTATCAAGGGTATCAGAACTTGTCAAAGATTTGGGCTGCATGGCTATACTTAAAAAGGCCCTTGTGGTCATTAGCCTAGTCAACACCTATAAACCTATTAAGCTGATAGGTCTGTAGTTCCTGGGATTTAAGGAAGGGTCCCTTTAGAGGAGGGGCATAGTGACAGCCATTTTCTATAACTCAAGAACATACCTAGTAGCTGTGCCTAAGGTGAAGTTTTATGAGGGATCTAGAAATAGAGGCAGCCAAATACATTACTGAGGCCTGCTGAACTGGCATTTGGAAAGTTTAGTTAAGACATATTCCATAAAAATCCTGGAGGGAAGAAAGGAATTCAGAAATGTGTTGAATTTCAGTAACTGTTCGGGCACAGCTGTAGCTAGATCAGCTGGCACCATGACAGTTTTCCATTGTGTGCCCATTCCCAGAGATGAGGACCAAAACAAAGTCCTCTGGGAAAAGAGCTAGGTTATGTTTCTACATAATAGCTCTTTAGGTGTCTGTAATACTTTTCAGAAGTTGAGCTTAATACTACAGTTCCTAATATGTACACTGTTAGCAAATCAATTAAATGTCTGTAGTCTCAATCCTGATTGCTGTTACACCTAGCAGTCCACAAAAGCCAATGCACCACTAACCTGCAATGACCAAATGGCATATCTTCTACAGTGCTGATTATGCTCTCTAGTAGTTTGCATCATGGGAAGGGAAGCTTCCTTCTTTGTCCTACCCTAACCACTGCTTGGCTTCTGGTATGAATTTGGCACAAATTTATCTGAAAGTACACTATCAACATATTTTAGGTCGGAGTGGGTAACATCCTTATCTATTAATTCAGAGCATTGATAAGTGTTATTTTTTTAATCATTTGATGCAGTTAAATAAGGATTTATGATAGTTTTGACTGTAGATGATGAAGATTTTTGCTGAGTTTTATGACAGAGTCTTTAATGTGGGTACAGTCTGTTTTATTACACGTTGCTTTTGTTATTTTATTATGTAGCTTATTAATGCATTACACTATGATGGTTTCTTTTTACATTCCCCAATATACTTGGTGCTGATTGCAACAACTTGTTTTATGCTACTTCTTAGACTGGAACTTTGGAATAAGTGACAGCTGTGGCATGAACTATCACTTCAACAAATGTAATTTCATCAAAAATGCCGTTCATCAAATTCCCCTCATGTCGGGTGCTGTGCCCCCATACCCCACCCCCCCGTTAATTACATATACCAACTCAGAGATCACACTACAGTGGGGAAAGGACACATTTCCCAATCCTCACTGTACAGCAATCTTAGTATGAACAGTTCGATGAACAGTATTGTCCAATGTAATTGCATTGAAAATGCCATTCGATGAACTGATTTTTCAATTAACTGATAGGGGGATCCGGGCAAGGAACTTTTACGTTTGAATTCTGAGAGCTCATCATATAGTTTTAATAGGTTGTCTTTTTAAAGTCCATAAATTCAGAGGTGCTCATTATTGTGGACTTGCATGCATTAATGCTGTTATTCTAGCCATGAGTAGTGTGTTCGGGAATTCGGGCGGCACAGTGGTGCAGTGGTTAACATTGTCACCTCACAGCAAGAGGTTCTCCGGTTCGATTCTTGGCTGGGGTGCCGTCTGTGTGGAGTTTGCATGTTCTCCCTGTGTTCGCGTGGGTTTCCTCCGGGTACTCCGGTTTCCTCCCACATTCCAAAGACGTGCATCTGGAGCATTTCTCCCCGGGCCTCCGCTGAAAACAGGCTCTATGGAACCTAGTCGGACATTCCCGGTCAACAAATGTTAAATAAATAAATAAATAAAATACTGTATAAGCTGACCTAGTTTTCCTGAATGCAGAGGATGATTATTACTTTCTGGACCACTTTCTGTGATATGACACAGAGGCACGTTAGTGCTACATATTGTTATATGTGGGAATGGATCTTTGAGACTAAATGTCATAATGTAGCAAACATGCTTGGTACTAAGCACCTATACTGGTGTGGTTGGACCTCTGGGAACTGCTGCTCCGATATGGCACAGCCATTTGGTGTTGAATGTCAGCAGTGATGTGAATGGATGTCTATAGGGCTAGGTGTCATGCATACCTATTGCACTCCAAGGTTCAAGCCCAACAAGGCTAGAAAAAATACCAGGAATACCGGATAAACCACTGATCGTTTCTTTTTATTATTAACAAGTACTACGGAGACACAACTTGGTTTAGCGCTTTCATCTAGATAACTAGATTTCCTCAGAACAAACAATACAGACTCCATGACACTTAAATACTAAAAAATCCCGCCCTTTACATCAATTAAACAATTAAATATATACATCACTATTAAAATTTAAAGAGAAAAAAGTTTTTTTCTCTCTCATGTTAAAAAGCACAATACAAAAATCAAATTTGTGTAACCATATAACTAGTTGATATCATTCCTTAAAAAATGTGTGGCTTTTAAAACACATTACATTTATCTCGCAACACATGTCATACTCATAATATGCATCTGATTCTGTGTGTTAAATAACATAAAATGTATATCTAAACCTATTATATACCCTTAGTACTTATTAGGTGTACTGGTTGTGTCACCTACAATTTGGGCTAATTTTTCCTAACACGTGTACTACATACTATTCTTGTTACTCCTACACAAGCTATTCATTCTATCTCTATCATAATAAAAACTCCTTATATATAATTCATTGTATATTTGATGTATAACTAAAAACACATAAACTAGCGCATTATATGCTATATTAAATACTATTTTATTGTACACATAAATCTATCTACACTTACAAAATTGTGTTTTACTATGTTCTTACTAGTGGTTTTGTGGGGATAACTTCATTTAATCCCGGGTGTGTTGCTGCATCTAGTTTTAACTGCCATTTTATTTCCTTTTCACTAACCATAGATTTGGTGTTACCTCCTCTAGGGTTAGGTACAATCACATCTAATATTCCAAATTTGAAGCCCACACATCCTGGGTTATTTAATATATGACGAGACAATGCATTATTAGTATCTTGTTTGTTAATACAATAAATATGGTCATATATTCTATTCTTAAGAAAGCGATCTGTCTTTCCTACATAATAGCTTTTGCATGTTTCACATATTGCCAAATATACTAAGTGTTTCGTTTGGCAATTTCCAAATTTAAAGATTATCTTTGTCTTTGTCTTATTTTTTAAAATAATAGTATTGTCTTCATATATGTATTTGCAAAAGTTACAACACCCACATCTTTTTGTACCACTTTTTTGCTTTGTATAGCTTTTGTAATGATTTTGTTTGTTTTCTATAATTCTTTTTAAACTATTCCCTGTTTTGTATACAAAGTGAGGCTTAGATGGTACTTTATCTTTTATCATTATATCACTTGTTAGTATGTTCCAATTTTTACTAATAATTTCCTTAACTTCCTTTGTGTGTTTACCATATTTCACAATACAAGCTTTTTTATAATTATTAGTATAAGCATTTTTCACTGTAGCATTACATATACCAATACCTAATAGTGGTGGGTATTTTTTTCCCCACTCACTAGATACATATGTGATTATATCATTTAACATCTTTACCGGGTAACCTTTTTCCTTAAATAATATACCTATGAAGGTCAATTCATCCTTCATTTTGTCCCTCACAGATGTCATTCTGGCTGCCCTTATGCATTGACCTTTAACTATGTTGTATTTAACCCTATATGTGTGGGCACTGTTAAAGTGCAAATATCCATTGCTGTACGTTTCCTTCCTATATATTTTAGACTGGAAGGAGTGCCCGTCATTATAGATATATACATCTAGATAATTAATTCCTTTGGTGTCATATTGATGTGTGAATTTAAGATAATTTGTTGATCCATTAATATACTCTATAAATTTGTTTAGTTCATCAATATTACCCACCCATAGCAAAAAAATATCGTCCAAAAACCGGACGTATGTTTTAATGTAGCTCATCCAATTGGAATTAAGTACATATTCCATTTCCCAATCAAGGAGTACCATGTTGGCATACATGGGGGCACATGCTGTCCCCATTGCCACTCCAGAAATTTGTCTATAATACTCTCCTTCAAAGAAGATGTAATTATGGTCTAGTACTATATCCATAAATGATGTTAACAAGGAAATGTTGTGTTGTTTCAAACCACTATAACTGTTTGAACTATGAATAAAACTTTCTATACCTTCATTCTTTGGTATGCATGAAAAAAGATCTTTTATATCTATTGTAACAAATGTTACATCAGGGGTCCATAACTCTTGCTTAAATATCCCCAAAAATTCCCATGAATCCTTAATAATATGCGGAACTTTATTGTACATATGCTTTAATTTGTTATCCACAACTTTTCCAAAAGGAAATGTTTTACTAGCACTACCTGATATTATAGGTCTGAATGGTGGTTCTATGGGATTTTTGTGCACTTTGGGAATCCCCCTTATGGTTGCCAATATTGGAAATTCAACTTTTAAGTATTTGTATAGTTCTTCATCAATTCTGTTTTCCAATAGATATTCCTCAAGGTAAGAGTCAATTCTGCTGTGTGCTATATTTACCTGATTTAAGGATGATTCTTCATATTGCTGAGTATTATTAAGAATTTCAAATATTTTACTACTGTATTTCTCTTGTTCATACAGCACTATTCCTCCTCCTTTATCTGCTACCATAATTCTAACATTTTCTTTACAAATAGAATCTAATATTGTTTGTACTTCTTTATACTGTATGTAGTCACTCTTGTTGAATTTGTGTTTATTATATAACTTATAAATTTCCTTGTTAATCACATTCTCAAATGATTCTAATGTTTTTGCCATTGGGGGAGTAAAAGAGCTCTTCTTTCTTAATTCCATTGTATTTGCCGTGGGGGAATTTTTATCATGAAAAAATACTCCTAGATTTATCTTTCTAAGAAATAATTTCACTTCCACCAGTGTATCTATTAAATCTAGGGATTTGTCTGGTATATATTTCATCCCTTTAGAGAATATGGATGCAAGTTCTGGTTGCACTTCAAAGGAACTATAATTATATATTTTGACTTCACCATCATTAGATATATGTACAGGGCAGGGCTCCCCTATCTGTTCATCCATATCACTTATACAGGGTTCTGTTGTTAAATTACTGCAATCGCTAATGTGTTGTATTAGGTCTATTGTATTTTCCTGTATCTGTTCCACTTGTTCTGCCCTTTCCCTTTCCGATTTACTGTTTGCCATTTGTTTTGATGTCCTTGTTCTAAAAAAACATCTTCATTGTTCTGAAAATACATCTCATTTTGATTACTCACACTTGTATTTTCCCTATAACTTTCTTTAACTTTTTTGATATTCCATTTGTATGCTACACCTTGCTCATACTGTTTAACATCTCTTTCTAACTTCTTACACTTTTTTTCAAACATCCTCTTGCTTATGTTTTCAGCATAATCATATTGTTTGTAAAAAAGTTTTTCCCATTGTGGGAAAAGTATGTCTTTACGTATTGTTTTATCCATAATTTCAATTTCACTTAATAATGTACCCAATTTCAAATCATTATTACTAATAATGAATTGCATAAATTGTTTTCCAAAATCATTGAACATATTATTACACAATTTTATATTTTCAGGGTTCATCTCAATTCCCATGGGTTCCTTAAAAAAACGGAGACCCATTGGGACTATATTACTATTCAAACACTTCCGCAAATACATATTATCAACTTGTAATGCCTTTATTTTAGTTAACTTGTTCCCAAAACCAAAAATCATATGTTTTAGGGAATTATACTGCTGTTCATCTTCATTAAAATTGTTTTTTACTGCACTTTTTTTATCAAAATCGAACGGTAAATACATAAAATTCTCAACATTATAATTGTCCGTTTTTTCTTGATTTCCCAAATGGGAAAATTGATGTACAGTACCTTTTTGTATTTGTTTGGCGGTGATATTGTGTTTATCCTTTCCGCCATATGTCCTTTCCGGTTGTTGTCTTTTCGGTTTGGCCCCTGAAATCAAATAGATCTCTTCTTCTTGGTTTCCTGTAACAGGATTAAAGTCGAATGATGTCTGTAGAGATTCTGCATTTTGGTGCGTATCCTTCCTCGGCGTACAGCTCAGCATGAAGGGAGACGACGTTCTTCTCTGCCCATTCGGGATCTCCTCCTCGCTCGCTTGGCCTAGTGAGGAACGGGATGACGCTAACACGTTGCTTTTAGTAGGCGGAACTTGGTTTTTTAAAGTGCCAGTCTGCGGTGTTAATAATTCAATAAGCCGTGAAAGTTCACCTTTAATAATGGCCATCTCCGAATGTAACTTGTCGACTTCTTCCCTAGTAATAGGGGTTCCCAGTGTTGAAACATCTTGTAGTGAATCCATTGTAGTCGACTATTAAACAAAAGAGATTCCTGTATATAACTATTGCACTCCAAGGTTCAAGCCCAACAAGGCTAGAAAAAATACCAGGAATACCGGATAAACCACTGATCGTTTCTTTTTATTATTAACAAGTACTACGGAGACACAACTTGGTTTAGCGCTTTCATCTAGATAACTAGATTTCCTCAGAACAAACAATACAGACTCCATGACACTTAAATACTAAAAAATCCCGCCCTTTACATCAATTAAACAATTAAATATATACATCACTATTAAAATTTAAAGAGAAAAAAGTTTTTTTCTCTCTCATGTTAAAAAGCACAATACAAAAATCAAATTTGTGTAACCATATAACTAGTTGATATCATTCCTTAAAAAATGTGTGGCTTTTAAAACACATTACATTTATCTCGCAACACATGTCATACTCATAACATGCATCTGATTCTGTGTGTTAACAGAATCAGATGCATATTGTAAAAGCCACACATTTTTTAAGGAATGATATCAACTAGTTATATGGTTACACAAATTTGATTTTTGTATTGTGCTTTTTAACATGAGAGAGAAAAAAACTTTTTTCTCTTTAAATTTTAATAGTGATGTATATATTTAATTGTTTAATTGATGTAAAGGGCGGGATTTTTTAGTATTTAAGTGTCATGGAGTCTGTATTGTTTGTTCTGAGGAAATCTAGTTATCTAGATGAAAGCGCTAAACCAAGTTGTGTCTCCGTAGTACTTGTTAATAATAAAAAGAAACGATCAGTGATTTATCCGGTATTCCTGGTATTTTTTCTAGCCTTGTTGGGCTTGAACCTTGGAGTGCAATAGTTATATACAGGAATCTCTTTTGTCATGCATACCTCTCAACCTGGAAACATCAAAAATCTGGACAAGGCCCATGAAAAATAGGTACAAATCTGTACGCTGATTAACATCTAATTTGCATACAGAATTACATAACCCCAGCCACTCCAATGGAATTTTGGGATATCAACTTTCAAACGCAAACTGAAGACCAGATAACCAAAATATGGCATAACTGACCCCCTGCAGCCATTCCAATGTTCCATTACCTGGTGATTTTGCCCCATTTACCATAAACACTAATGTGTGCATACTGCTTTACTTCTACAATGATTATTTGGATTTTATTTTGACATCTGCTAAACAAAGCAATACTGTCTCAATGAAAATAGACTCAGCATTAAAACTTGTCTGCCCTTGAAACTCACATTCATTGAAATAGCATTGAAACCCACATCACATCCAAAGAAAATGCATCTGGCCAGTGGTGGATAAAGATTACCTTTGGGACATTTTCAAATCATTGGCCCCTTGCACACAAAACAAGAAACATATATGTGTTCTTTTCTCTGATACACCTTCCTGACTTTATTAAGTTATATTCCTTCTATAATACAACATACTTGTTAGAGCGCATTTTAAAATTATTGTTTGAACATTTTTCCACTAGGCTGCACTGTAGGGCAATGAAACAAAATGCATGAACCAATAATGACAAAATGCCCAATTCAGAAAATTTCCATCATAAAAGTCTACTTCCACACCCACACTATAAATAGAATGACAGTAGTGTAAGCCATAGGCATCTTGCACAGCTTCTTGCACTTATTTTCAAGTTCAGTTTTGGGGGTGGGGGGGCAAAATTGCTTGTACAATTTTGGAAAGTTGCTAGAATAAAATGTTGTTATAAGCATGTCACTGGCAAGTCTTGATCCCAGAACCCTATGCACTACAGTCAGAACAACATACCACTATACCAAGTCAACAGTTTCCTAAAAAATAGGAAGACTGAAACTTAATAGTTATCATTTAGTGAATTCAGTTCTCACTTGTCACCATAGTTCTCAACTTCTTAGCACAAAAAACCTGGACAAAGCCAACATGGGGGAATACAAATTCAGCTCTCACTCACCAGAGCTCTCAACTCTTAGCACAGAAATCCTGGACAAACAACAAAGCCAATAATGAGGGAATACAAATTCTGTTCTCACTTCCCACCATAGCCCTTCTGAACTGTTAGCACAACAAATCTGGACAAAGCTCAGAAATGGTGTTGGCTAGGGACTTTAGGCTCTTTTTACCCTGCACTGCAGGTATGGGGTTTGAGCCTGAAATACCTCTATCCACCAGGTGTATTACATGGACACACACACACACACACACACACACACACACACACACACACAGACACACAGACACACAGACACACACACAGACACACACACACACACACACACACACACACACACGGTTAATCCTAACCTGGCTGCTGTTCCAAAACGAGCGTTCAAATGCATGGAGTGCTGCTGTTAATTTACGGACTGCTGCTGTTGCTGTTAAAATGAACAGCCTTAATTTCCTGTTTCAAATGAACGTTGAGTGAGATTTCCCACTCACATTTGTAGCCAGACCAGCTGGAAATGACAACGTGAGCTTCTTGAGCTCAATTCCGACTGGCTGGTAGCCCTGACGGAGATGAAGTCATCGCGCACGTGATGACGTCAGCTCCGACAGCTCGGTATTTGAAAAAAATTGGAAATGAAGGGGTGCCACTCGGGAATAATGGTACTCCTTCATTTGGACCCCAAAACTCAGTAAAAAAATGAGTAATTCGGTATGGTTGAGAGGTATGGTGCCACGATATGGCACAGAAGATTGTCACCGACTGCTTTACAAGTGAAGTCTTCTGGCTGTTTTAGAGAGACATGTTGCAGAGCAGCACTGTAAACAAAATGTGATGTCGCCAAAGAGATAATGCATGACTGTGCCACCTCATGGCCTACACATTTTGAATGGGGAAGGAGTGCAGTATTGTTGCAACAGTGCAATTCAGTGCCCTGGTATGAAACGAAAGTTATGTACATATCAAAAACGATATATCTATGTTATCTTCTCTTCATCCAGTTCAACCTTTGGGTCCCTAGATCTGACTTAGATCCAGCTTTGAACTCATGGAGCTAGGGCTCTGACTTCTCCCCTACAAATAATTCCTTCTTTCTCACATAATTACCTGAGATCACATGTGCCCACACAAAAAGATATTAAACTGCATAGAGATTTGAAAAGTACCAAACTAATATAAGAAATAGACACTGTACAGGAATGAAGCAACCAGGTGAGGTTTATAATGACAAGACTTCCACAGAGGACCATTCGTTCTTCAAGGCACACTAAGTGACAATTTGGATGGAGAAAGGAGGAAGGGATGCTGTACTGGATGAAAAGACAACACAAATCCATCGTTAAGGTAAGTACATTAATTTTGTACTTGATGTTATCTTTTTTGTCTGATTCAACCTTTGGGACAGATTATACCTACCATCTGAGAGTCAACCAGTCACTGGATTTCTTTATAAATTTGACTGTTATGCCAGTTGTAATACAACCTGCATAGTCTATTTAGCAACCTGTACCAAATGTCCCTCTTTTTATGCTGGTAAGAGCAGTAGAAAGTTAAAATATCGTATTATAGAGTTATTTCTTAGTGACTGGCTCCACAACCACAGCATCTACCATGGCACCATTGCTTTGGAGCAGCTAGTATTCTATCAGGTTTTTTAAGAATAGGATCCACCCTGTCAGTATCCTTCCAGGCCTTCTGAGCCACTAAATCAATGAGTGTGTCAACAGGAGGTACCACCCAAGACATGGAAGGGCTTGCTTCAAAAGCCTTGAAGAACACGGACTCTTCCAGGGAAAGTGTACCTGTGGACCAACTCCCTGTTGCTTCATCAATTTCAAAATGTCACCAAACATGACATCTTCCAGAGGGGATCTTGGGGAACCTCCCCTTCATCCAAGTCCATGTTTCCTGTGATTCTGGAGAAGAATCTAAATATCTCCTCTTACAAGTCTGCTTTCTGGGAACCTGTCTCAATGGGGCTTCTGGAGAAAGTTCAGAGTCAGACTGGAAGCTCAAAAAGTGAGCATTCTTGAGACTTCTTGAAGCTGACAGTCTTCATTGACATGAAGGAGTGGTGTCAAAATCAGTATCCAGAAGAGGTCAGGTTGGAGCTGAGCAAGATGAGAGTATCCTCTTCACTTGGCCTGGTAAGAGCCATTTCAAAGACATCGAAAGCTAAAGTAGAGATAGGAAAAGATGACACCTCCCTGCATCCTAAGGTAGGAGATGACTGAAATTTAGTGGCAGAGACTCATCCAAAAATTAAGTCAACATCGCAGCCATGCTATCAAGTGCCAATGCTCTGAAGGGAATGGCTGGCTCAAACATCTTCTTTGTCAAGCCCTCTCCATGAACCTTGACACTGATGCTCAGTCTCCAAGACTCCTCTTGATCAGACAGAATTGAAGTCTCGAGCGTACTGGATCTAATCACAGTCAACGTTGTGAGGGCATTGGCCTAGGTAGTCTGGGAATGCTTGGATCAGAGGGCTGTGGAACTGAAAGGAGGACCAGGACTGGAGACAACACTGAAGGGGTAGTTGGCATCATTTCTGGGACAGTCTTATGGGGCAGAGTTGAGAAGATTCCCACGGCTGGATTTCTGTCCAAAGGAACCTCTGCATCATCCTAACAATGTCTGCTTTGGTAAAACTCCTTGAAGAAAGAACAGACCCCAAAGATGACACCACCAAATGAGGTCTCAATGGACATCTCCCTTGCAATATTGGAGAATGAAGAGATGAACTAACTGTTTCAGGGGAGAACTGAGGTGGAGAAGCAGGAGAACAGATGTGAAAAAATAACAGGTCTGTTTTGATATATATCTTCGGTTCCAAACCCAATAGTATTGATGGCTCAGGTGACAGTTTTCTGGGATTCTCTGGAGTTTTTCAGGAGTCTTGTCCTGTGGTTTATCTGTGTTTCTATCTTTATCCTGTTTTTGGTTATCCACAGATTTAGCCTGGGAAGAAGATGGTGATTTACTTGAAGCACCCAGTTGGGCAGGTAAGAGACCTTTATGAACAGGCTTGTCCCTGCATCCTTGCAATGCTTTGTTCCCAAAGGAACCACAGGCTTCACACTCTATACCCAAGTGCACTGCAACCTGACTGCACACACAGAAGGAATATGGGTCTTGCGGCTGAATTTTGTGGCCGCAATCAGAACACTTCTTAAAGCTCTTATCAGACATGTTGACATGTTGGCAAAAGCAATGACCTTAACTACAAAAGAAAAATGATTCTAGAACCAACAACTTTAGGAAAAAATACCCCCCCCCCCCCACACACACACACACACATATATATATATATATATATATATATATATATATATATATATATATATATATATATATATATATATGTGTGTGTGTGTGTGTGTATGGGTGTACTTTGACTCATCAAAATTACATTTCAATGAAACGTAATAAGGCAAACTGTTTTTAGCGAAAGTGCACTTTTGCCAAAATGCACTTTTGCGAAAAAACAAATTAAATGAAAACAAACAAAAAAACAAACAAAAAAAAAACAAAAACAAAAAAAACCACAACGGTAATCATATTTATGCCCTGCACCCCCCACGCCCCCGCTACTTTTATATTCTCACTCAGAGATTGCACTACAGTGGGGAAAAGAGAATATTCCCTTATCCCCACTGTGCAGCGATCTAAGCAGCAGCCCCCGTTGCTGTTCACTTAGGTGCCTTTTCGCGAAAGTGCATTTTGGCAAAAATGCATTTTCGTGAAATACAGCTCATCTAATTACGTTTCGCTGAAATGTAATTCCGTTGGGTTGAGGTAGACCCATATACATATATAAACATATGACTAGAGAAAATACATATATAAATCTGAAATAAAAAAAGAGAAAAATATTGAAAAAATGAATCGAACAGAAAATCGGTGACAAGTATAGCCATCGGAAATATGACTGTTCAAGATAGGTAGCACACGAATTCTGAGGGAGAGAGGAAATTATGGGTAAGGGAGGAGTTAGAGCCCTGAATCCACAATTTCAAAGATGCTGAGGCCAGATCCGGGGACCCAAAGGTTGAATTAGATTAAAAAAAAACAACATCAGATCTACACCTTTTACGGGGCTGCAATATGGCTCCCGTGTGTAAACCTTTCTGGCTATACATCTGCAGCTTCTATCAGTATAATGACTGTTATATGGATGGAAGGTATCTGCATACCTCATGTGTTTTTGTGTGTATGTGGAGGGGTTTAGTTCTCAGCTCTCCCTAACTTTGCGGGATGTTCCTGATTGAGTCAGTTCCTCGTAAAATGTGTGGTTTGCTAGCACATTGCTGGGGATTGCAGTCAATAAATAATGACAGACATTTTCATTTCAAACTTTATATCTAGCAGAAAGTGTGCTTTCAATGTACATTATTTTATCAACTTTCAAAATACCTTTCTTAGTATTTAAAAATTTATATGACTGTAATATACTACAACAAATCTTATGTGTCAACTCTCCTTAATTTTGCAGAATGTCTCAATTCTGCTTCATATTTTTGGTCTGTTCCATATACAATTTGTAGTTTTCTTGTAAATCATCATGGGTTGCAGTCAGTAAATAAGTATATTTGAGTTTCAGGCTTTATACTATTCAGAAAATGTGTGTTATTCTATTCTAAGTATATAACAGCAATATTTAAAATCTATCGCTGATTTCGGACTTTTGTCCCATGTTATTTTTAGTCATTAATTCTGGTTTTAACAAGTTGAGCTTTCCGCAAAAAAAAAAAAAAACATGTCTTTTTGTGTTTAACGGTATCTCTGATCACCGACTAGAAAGCATTATCAATATACTGAATGTAGAATATGATGTAATGAGACAGAGCAGTGGTGAATTTTCCAAGCCCTGCCATGCACTTAACTTTAGTAGCAGTAGGATTCCTGAATCTGGAATGCAGAAAATAGAGAGGTGCAAGGGGCAAAGCCCTAGTGTGGTTGGAGGGGGGGGGGGCTAATCCCCTATACTACATTAATAAGTGTTTAGTGTTTTTTGTATAAATGCTTTTAATAGATTTATATATATTTCAAGGCCATTTAGTCTTAAGAAAGTACAGTTGTGTACACTTACCATAAATGTAGATGTTCGAGTGTATTCACTGTTGCAGTCATTACATTTGGGTTATCCTGTTGGCAGGTTGCCCTCAGTCAGCCTGAATTCTAAAGTCTTGGGTCCTGCGTCGGTTGCTGTCGCCTCTTCCCTGATGTCAGGCCATCAGGGGTATAAAAGATGCAGCCGACGCCATTTTATTTAGTTTTTCTTGCCCCAGATATCAGGTGCCCCCAAAAACTTAGGCTAAAATTATGTAAATAAAACATACATGCACTAAAATAAGCTTTACCTTCATCTATAAGCAAATACACCACCTAGGCTGTATAGATTAGAGAAGTAAAGATAAGTTCCAGCAAAGATAAGGGGTATGGCGGGTGGATAACCTGGACTGCAACAGTGAATACACTCGAACATCTACATTTATGGTAAGTGTACACAACTGTACTGTTCTTCGTGTTTCACTGTTGCAGTCATTACATTTGGGTAGAGTCCCAAAGCTATGGTTGGGGGGCTGGAGCTAAACAGCATTAGGAGCGGCTATGAGGCCCTGCAGAACTGCAGTGGCAAAGCCTGCCCTGGATTTAGAGTAAAGAGGCAGATTGTAATGTTTTGTAAAGGTATGCAATGAACTCCAACTAGCAGCCTCCAAAATGTCTTTGGTTGGTACTCCCCTGAGAAAGGCTGCAGAAGTGGCTGTAGCTCTGGTTGAATGTGGCCTAATGCCCTTAGGCACTGGTTTGCCATGCTGTGAGTAGCAGAAACGAATGCAGTGACCTATCCACTTTGAAATAGTCTGCTTGGAGATAGCCTTTCCTTGTGATGCTGTGGCATATGCCACTTGTAATTGCTCTGTCTTTCTGAAAACTTTAGTTTTGTCCAAGTAGAATCTAAGTTGTCTGTGTACGTCCAAATAATGCAGAATTTTCTCCCCCTTGTTCTGTGGATTTGGATAAAAGGTTGGCAAATGAATTGTTTGATGAAGGGCTACACTGGATACCACCTTAGGCATAAATGTAGGGTTTGTTCTCAGAGAGACCCTGCCTGGATAGAAAATGATAAAGGGTTCCACAGCCATGAGAGCCTGTAGCTTTGAAACTCGTCTTGCAGAAGTTATTGCTAGGAGCAGAGCTGTTTTCCAAGATAGGAACTTTATGTCCGCAGTAGCAGCTGGCTCAAAAGGAGATAAGGTGAGTTTTTCCAAGACATAATTGAGGTCCCATGCAGGTACTGGCGTTCTCCTTGGAGGCCTTAAGTTTTTGGCTCCTCTGAGGTATTGCCTTAATAAAGGATAAGAAAAGAGTGGTGGCTCTGTATTGTAATGAGCCGAAATGGCAGAGGCATGGATTTTAATTGATGAAAAAGATAGACCTTTGTCCAGCATCTCAGTTAAATATTGCAACATCTGAGGAATATTTGGGACAGCTGTATCAGTTCTTGAGCTTGGTTCCAAGTGCAAAATCTCTTCCATTTCCCAGCATAGGATTTTCTAGTACTAAGCCTTCTGACTTCTAAAATGACATCCATCACAGCTTTACTGAGAGGTGTGGTTTGTATGGCTACATTATCCGCCATGCTGCCAGGTTTAGGGTCCTGAGTTGGTTGTGCAGAATCTGATTGTTTTGCTGGGACAGTAGATGAGGTATTTGAGGTAAGGTCCAGGCTGGGCATTGGGACAAGTTCCTTAAGATCAGATACCAGTACTGGCGTGGCCAGTCTGGGGCAATCAGAATCATTTTTAGTTTCTCCTGCCTGACCTTTAGGAGTACCTTGGGGAGGAGACGCAGTGGAGGAAAGGCATATACTGACAGGTTTGTCCAGTTGAAAGATAAGGCATCCACTTTCCAAGCTTGTCTGTGATAAGTCCTTCTGCAGAATCTTTTTAGTTGATTGTTTTGAGGAGAGGCAAACAGATCTATGTACGGGCGTCCCCATTTCATTGTTATCATGCTGAAGACTTGTGGATCCAGGTGCCACTCATGGGGATCCCTGAGGTTTCTGCTTAGTTCGTCTGCCAGAGTATTTTCCTTTCCTGGCAGGAATTGTGCCTGCAGATGAACTTGGTAAGTCAATGCTGTGTCCCATAAAGCCATGGCTAGTCTGCACAGGGGGTAAGAATGAGTGCCCCCCTGCTTGTTTATGTACCACATGATCGTGGTGTTGTCTGTCTTTATCAGTAGTTGTCCCGGATGAAGTAGATACTTGAAGGCTGTCAGGGCATTTTGAACAGCTAGCATCTCTTTTTGACTGATATGTAGATGCTTTTGGTTTGTGGACCAGGTGCCCTGAATGCCTCTTCTTGCCATGTGTGCCCCCCAGGCATAATCTGATGCATCCGTCGTTAGGCTCTGCTTGGCTGGGGGTAGTGAGAATGGCTTCCCCTTGTTTTGGTGACAAGCCTTTGCCCACCATCGAAATTCCTGTTGCAGGAAGGGAATTAGAGTAATCATTGTTTCCAGGCTGTGGCAATGTTGTGTCCAGACACTTTTTAGGTACCATTGAATTTTCCTCATATGCAGTCTTGCATATGGAATTAGTAAGATGCAGGATGCCATGAAGCCCAAAGCCTGCAGAATTTTTCTTGCAGATAACTGAGCCTTTGTTGCCATTTCCTTGAAATAGGTAGTCAGTTGCCTTTGTTTGCCTGGAGTGAGATAAGCCATTTGGGCAGCTGTATTTAAGCTTGCACCCAGGAATATTATCTCTTGAGAGGGTACTACTTTTGATTTTTTTTTTGTTGACTGTGTACCCTAGGCATGTTCAAAGTCTTATCACAAAAGTCAGATGCTGTAGTAGAATGTCCTTGTTCTCTGCTTGAATGAGGCAGTCGTCCAAGTAAGGATATATTTGTATTCCTCTTTGTCTGCAGTAAGCAATTACTGGTGCCAGGCACTTTGTGAACACCCTGGGTGCAGTAGATAAGCCAAAGGGCAGTGCAGAGAATTGGTAATGCTTCGAGCCAGCCTTGAATCTGAGGTATCTTCTGCATGATTGTCTGATTGGGACATGCAGGTATGCCTCTTTTAGGTCTAAAGTCACGAGCCAAGCCTTGCTGCCCAGCATGGGCAGAAGCTGCTGTAAGGTCAACTTCTTGAATTTTGGTATATTCAGGAAATTGTTTAGAATAGATAGGTCCAGTATTGGTCTCCATGCTTTGTCCTTTCTGGGTACCAAGAACAGTCTTGATTAAAATCCTTGTCCCTGCTCTTGCTGTGGTACTTGTTGAATTGCCCTCATGTCCATGAGAGCTGCGACTTGTTTTTGAGCCTCTGCCCATTGATTTTTTGGCAGGTCTGGCCAACTGTTTGCCCTTGGCAGGGTATGGAAATGAAACTTGTAGCCTTGTGACACTATGTCTAGAACCCATTTGTTCTGGGTTATAATGTGCCGATTTTGAGAAAAAAGTGCTAGTCTTCCCCCTAAGGGTGCTGCCAGAAGATAAGTGCATGGCGCAGGCAGGGGGAAGTCATTGGGACGGTTTCCTGTATGATTGTGATTTGTCCTCTCCACCTTTGGAGGTAGAAGCACTCCACTGCTTAGACCTGTAGGATCCTTGCGGCTGTGATCTGCCTTTAGGGTGTCTGGATCTACCCCTTTGAGGTCTGTCTGAGACTGGAAAGGACCAATTCTCTGTAGGCCAGTGTCTGATAAATCTAGGTGGCTGTACCTGTAAGAAATCCTTGACCATTTGCATATATTTAGCTTTGTCCTCCATTTTCTTTAACACCTCTTCTGCCTTAACACCAAACAAGGTATCATGTTGTAAAGGAGCATCTAATAATTTTGCTTTAACATGGTCAGGCAGATTTTGTTCCTTTAACCAAGCATGCCTCCTAATGACAGGAGCCATAACAGCGGCCCTGCAGGAGGCCTCCAGAGAATCAAACCCACATTGCAAAGTATGCTTTCCAACTTGTTCAGCTGCATGCAATAAATCCTGCATTTCTTTGTTTTCTGCACATTCAGAATTTGCCATCATTTTCTGTTTAAACAGTGTCATGATATATTGCTGATATTTGAGCATATGAAACTGGCAATTTAAGGCCCTTATAGCCAAAGTAGCAGATGTGTAAATCTTTTTTCCCCATCTATCCAGAGCCCTAGAATCCCTGTCAGAGGGGGTAGGATTTTTTGCAGTAGAAGCCTTGACCCCTTTTGGACCCTGAGAAATAGTTTCTGGGTCTGCAGTAGGGTTTTTGAAAAGGAATTTATGAGAGTCAGGGACCCTGTAGTATGTGTCCGGCTTAACAGGAGCTGGAGGTAAAGAGTCAGGGGTCAGACTAGACTCCGAGAACACATCATCTACAATGTCCAACACAGGTGAAATAGCTAGAGGCCTGTGTTGTGGTAGTAAAAGGAAGTCTCTGAGCCATTTCTTAGATTCTGAAAAATCTTGGCTCTCTCAGTGGAAGTGCTCCCTCATGGTATGCAAGGTTTCCCCAAAAGAGTAGTCCTCAGGAGGAGAAGCTGAAGGAATTGATTCTTCAGCATCACAATCCTCATAGGGGGGAAGAGAATATACCTGATCAGAAGAGGAATGAGAAGAAATGGAAACCTGATCTGAAGATTCATAGTCTGTCTCTTGCCTAGGCCTCTTATCAGGAGGGGGATGAGAACCCCTGATCAAGGTAATTAAGTCTTCGGCCATTTTCAGCATCTGTTTTTGGGCATGGAGGCCTGTTCTTCTGACTGGTGAGTCTTTGCCCTTGAAGTCGGTTTAATATATAATTGCTTAAGTCTGAATACACCTTCAGAAGCCAATGCCTGCTCAGCGGCTCCAGACCCATCTGAGGGAATAATCACCGAGGCTCCAATACCTTGAGTTTCCTGTGGCCTGGCGGACTCCACGTGGGAGTTGGTAGCGGCCTGCAACTCTAAAGTAGCAGGCGTCAGGGGCTGCGAAATCGCCTCACTGAGAACCAGCGACTTGCTTAGAAGCTTCGTCGGCGGTTTTGGACCTCCGTTGCCTGTCTTTTTCTTTTTCTTTGCGTTTTTTTGAGAACTCCGGTAGTTGGATGGCTATCCGACGACATTGTATAATTAAATCTTCTCCCAAAATAGCTTAATGCAAAATCGTACCGATGCTTAATAGTGCATTGGTTAAATCTAGCACAAAACCAACAACTAGCAACGTCGTGGTCAGGGCCTAGGCAAGGAATACAGTAAGAATGAAAGTCCTTATGAGGTATTTGCTTCCAACAAGAAATACAATTATTAACTTTTTCTGACATCGGTCTGGAGCAAGAAAAAAGTTTCTCCAACGGGGTGCTTAGCTTTTAATGAAGACTTCGGATCTGAAACTCGAACATGAAAATCTCAGGAGTCGGCCGACCTGCACTTGTGAACTGCTTCTGCTTCGGGCACAGCCTGATGTCAGGGAAGAGGCGACAGCAACCGACGCAGGACCCAAGACTTTGGAATTCAGGCTTACTGAGGACAACCTGCCAGCAGGATAACCCAAATGTAATGACTGCAACAGTGAAACACAAAGAACATCATTTATAACTCAGTCAGTATGCTTCCTCACACTGCACACTACCTTTCTCTAGTATGACCATAACAGTTCAAGCACAGAATAAATTTGGGAATACCC